>NW_027167969.1:0-83488 GCF_040954835.1 Lepisosteus oculatus | reverse complement strand
CTTCAACGCAGTGATATATAGATGTGCTCCTGTAATTTATTGGTACATGCCCAGGGCAGTAAGTAGTCTGAGGATTTATTTCCAGACGGCATAGAGCAGTGAAGCAGTGAAGTAGTGCAACACACTGGATCATTATATTATTAGAATCTATTCTACTTAAATTATTACATTAAACACAACTTGAGTTCATTTTAAAAATTAAAAGGTAATGAAAGGAATGCATATTCATGAGGAAGATAATACCGATATGCATGTGATAATCTTCCTTTTATCATGTAAATCATGTTCATCATTACATGATGGGAGCTAAAACAGAAGTTGAGAGAGAGCAAGGACGCCTACAGGAGGAAGGTATAGGACAAGCTGCAAAGGAAAAGCTACAACCCACGACAGCTACTCACCCACCCATCCCACACAGCTATCACTCTCCAACACCTCCGCCATTAACACCTCCAGCACTGAAAGTGCTATGTGCACCATCCACCAGGCCAGGCTGACCAGGCCAGTGCAATACACTGGATCTTTATATTATTAGAATCTATTCTACTTAAATTATTACATTATACACAATTTGAGTTCATTTTAAAAAGTAAAAGGTAATGAAAGGAATGCATTTTCATAAGAAAGATAATACCGATATGCATGTGATAATCTTCCTTATATTATGTAGTGCGTCATTTGGACACTTTGTGGGCTTGAAATACAAAGAAAATCATGTTCTATGGTACAAGATAAATACAAAACGTAAGCTTTTATTTTAATTAGATTTGTTTATAAAGCATAAGCAATCATTTATTACATTAATATATGTGAAAATAACATTTTAGCATCATATTATACATACAGGTCTCTAGCTTCAACACAGTGCTATATATATATATGCTCAGTGATTTATTGGTACATGCCCAGGGCAACAATCAGAATGAGGATTTATTTCCAGACGGGCTACAGGTAGTGTTGTGAAATACTTCAACACACTGGATCGCAGATTTAGACCCCCTGCACTCTTACTCCTTAAAAACCAAAGAAATGAAGATATGTAGCAATCACATTGTAACAGGGGTGACAGTGACTTAATGCTTATACTAGTGGACTTCTGGTACCTTTAAGGTACGGTGTTCCCTGAAGGGCTCTCAAACCCCGCATTTCAGATGCCTAGCTGATGTGTTACACCTCAGAATCACTTTTAAACCTTACCTCTGGTATCTTTAATCCCTATTGCTCAACGCGAAAACTTTACCTGTGGTGTCTTTAATCCCTATTGCTCAATGCATGGTGAAAGTATTGCATAAATGTGTCGGAAAATGAGCAATGGGCACCTGAGAGACTCATTTGCCTGTTTCACAAATGATCATATTTGACTAGAGATTCTGTTTGGGATTCAGTTGTGCATTCTGACAGCAATCCCTTTCAAAAAAGGATACATTCTGGATGAGGTCAAAGGTGCAGGAACACTGTATTTAGGATGTGTTTGCAGTTATTCTGTGTCTCTAGCTTCAACACAGTTATATATATATATATGCTCACTGATTTTATGGTACATGCCCAGGGCAATAATCATTATGAGGATTTATTTCCAGATGTGCTAGGGGTAGTGTTGTGAAATACTTCAACACACTGGATCGCAGGTTTAAACTCCCTGCACTCTTACTCCTTAAAAACCAACAAATGCAGATATGTAGCAATAATATTGTAGCAGAGTGCATCGTTTCCGGCATAGTATGGCAGGGTGTTTTCCGAGTTATTGCACGGATTGGGCACGCCCGCAAGCCAAGAGCCGCAAGCGATGAGCCCGGAGCTGAACGGGCCCCACTGGCTCGTTTGTAAGGCCAGGTGCATTGCCAACCACGATCGGCAGGGCAGAGGCCTTGAAAGCAGCCTGGGCTCCTGCAGCTGTGCAGCCACGCACTCTGGTTTCTCTTCATTTCGTACAAATCTTTCGCCTTTTGCTAAAGATTTCCGTAGAGAGGAGCATGAATGAGTTCCGTGCAATTTTTGTGCTTCCCTGCCTTCGGGTGGTTGCAGCTGGGCTGGTCAAAGAGAGAAAACAAAACCGCTCACAATCACTCTTGTTATGGCGATTGTGGTTGTCTGCTCTGCGAGTCCTCGGTCTCTGCCCGTCTGATTGCCGCTCTCTTCTTTGGGGGGCGGGAAGTGTCCGGCCGCAGGGGATCTTGGGACCTCGCTTTGCAAAGCGGCTTCCCAGAGTGCGTCGTTTCCGGCACAGTGTGGCCGGGTGTTTTCCGAGTTATCGCACGGATTGGGCACGCCCGCAAGCCGAGAGCCGCAGGCGATGAGCCCGGAGCTGAACGGACCCCACTGGCTCGTTTGTAAGGCCAGGTGCATTGCCAACCACGACCGGCAGGGCAGAGGCCTTGAAGGTGGCCTGGGCTCCTGAAGCTGTGCAGCCACGCACTCTGGTTTCTATTCATTTCATACAAATCTTTTGCCTTTTACTAAAGATTTCCGTGGAGAGGAGCATGAATGAGTTCCATGCAATTTTTCTGCTTCCCTGCTTTCGGGTGGGGCGCAGCTGGGCTGGTCAAAGAGAGAAAACAAAACCGCTCACAATCGCTCTTGTTATGGCGATTGTGGTTGTCTGCTCTGCGAGTCCTTGGTCTCCGCCTGTCTGATTGGCGCTCTTTTCTTTGGGGGGCGGGAAGTGTCTGCCCCCACTGCCCCTTTCAAGTTTGCTAAAGACCACGTGGATGTTCCAGAGCAACTCCTGGAACAATGTTCTGTGGACAGACGTGACAAAAGCTGAACTTGTTGGTAAATGTGCACAGCGTTATGTTTGGAGATAACAAAACACTGCATACCAACTCCAAAACCTCATCCCACCTGGGAAGCATGGCGGAGGCTGTACGGCTTGCAATCATCTAGGATCACGCAGGATCTCCTGTTTATTAGGCATAATAAACAGGGCCACTGAACTCCACACTGGCCACTGAACCACAGCAGTGGCTTGCTGGCTTGACATCTCCCAAGAAAAATGTTGAAATCGCATGTGGAACAGGAAAATGACCCTCGAGTACGAGGGAAAAAAAAGAAAAAGATCATCTGGAGCGTGCCAACCCATGTCCGGAGCGTGCCAACCCATGTCCGGACAGCCCAGTTTCCTCGACGAGGTGGCCGAGTGGTTAAGGCGATGGACTGCTAATCCATTGTGCTCTGCATGCGTGGGTTCGAATCCCATCCTCGTCGCTCCGGTACTAGAGCCGTACATTTTCTAGCGGTGGCTGAACATGGTATAGTAGGCTAACGTTGGCTCTGGGTTGAGACCGCGTTTTCACTTACTTGCAACGCAAACGGAGAAAGCGATTTTTGACAGTCTCTCAGAATCACAGTTTGTCATTCCTCTAGACGTTTATACAGTAGAAGCCTGCTTCGTGGCTTAAATCCAAGCTAAGGAAACGGGTTAGAGGTCTGATGCAGAACTGCAAATTCAATGAACGGGAACACTACAGTACATTGCACTGTATGTGTGAGGAAAGCTGCCCCCTTCTGTCCCTTGTAGACCGAACAGAGGACTGTAAAGGATACCGCCAAGGATGCTGGTTGAAATCCAGCTCCAAAGAAGCCCCTTTGGGTGTTATGTCATCAAAAAGTAAGAACAGCGAATCTCCCTTTGATCAAAAGCGCAACAGAACTGTTTTCCGTGGAGCGGGTTTCAGACCCGTAGACCTGTTTTATTTGTAAGGCAGGGCGCATTCCCAAGCGCGAATCTCCTGTTTTAGAAATGCTTTAATGGGCGTGAAGTGAAAATAAGAAATGGGCTCCAGATGCACATGGAAGCAATCAAGTGTTTCATCCGAGCTGTTTCAAAGACTGCTCAAGAGCTTTCCTTTCACAGAGGCGCAACGATTAATGATGGGGGTGCACCCTTCAATGCGCCTTAGGACTCTAGGGAGTGATTGAGACGATTCGTAGCGTGTGCTCATTTCCCTCTATTCCCCGTGTTGCAGTGGTAGGATGACGTAAATTACTGCTTCGACACGTAATGGCATTATAATCAAGTGCAGGAGCTGAGGGCTTTAGTTTTGTTTCGTTTTCCATGGCGTTCGTAAGCGCGCAAATCAAAGGCAATTCCTGCGTCTAACAGGAATGATTGAGACGATTCGTAGCGTGTGCTCATTTCCCTCTATTCCCCGTGTTGCAGTGGTAGGATGACGTAAATTCCTGCTTCGACACGTAACGGCATTATAATCAAGTGCAGGAGCTGAGGGCTTTTGTTTTGTTTCGTTTTCCATGGCGTTTGTAAGCACGCAAATCAAAGGCAATTCCTGCGTCTAACAGGAATGTAAATGCTTTTGAAAGTGCAGTGTGGTGCAGCTTGTAAAATCCTTATCCACATTTGTGGTTTGTTGCTGTTTGTTCTGTCTGCCAAAGCTGCATTTTGACATCCGGACGGGGAGACTTTATCATTTGAACGTGAAGCCAGCCTTAAACCCTCTGAGGCGTGTCTATCTGCCGGCACGTATTTTGTCAAAGGTATTTATTTTTTTTAACGGAGAGCGACTTTGAAAAGGTTTCCGCAGCCACGTCGCACTCCGTGTTAGATTAAAGGAGGAATGCGGCGAGGGCAAACTCGCTGTAGTCGTGGCCGAGTGGTTAAGGTGATGGACTCGAAATCCATTGGGGACTCCCTGCGCAGGTTCGAATCCTGCCGACTACGGCGTCTGCCGCACGTCTCCTTGTGCCTGCGCGGCAAAGGCGAAGTGCTGTTTCTCCTTTCCTGGTACTATAAAAACGCTAAATCGCTTGGCCCCGCTGCCATGGAAATGAGTTCTTCAGATAACCACACATTTTGCGTTCGCACCTCTGGTGTTCTACTTATGCCTTTGAAAACCTAATGAATAAAACTGAAAGAACCGACACAATATGTAGGTGCTCGTAAAGCACGCATTAAAGAACTGTTAACAGCAAGGGTTTCAGTGGGTTAACTGAGGAGAAGGCGTGATCGCTAATTGTTTACTTTTTATTTGGTGTTAGAAACACTCTTACTGTGCATGACGTGCAACAAATGTAGCCACAGAAATTGCATCACGCTTTCATGTATGCTATTGCAGACACCAACGTTGCCTAGATAGAAAACCGAAATAGCCGTGGGTTCGCTTGCTGGTCTGAAGGATCTCTCTTCGAATCTCTATCATTTGTCAATTGAAGTAAAAGGTGCTGCAATCTGATACGTTCAGAATCAAACCCGCAGCTGTTGTTCGACTTTATTTCTTGACTAATTACAACCTTTTACTGTCAAGTTTATTGGTACAACTTGAGCTCTCAGCACCGTACTGAGCCCAGGTGTTTTTCTAAAGCTGTCAGGTGCAGTTCATTTACATGAAGGAAATCTCTTACTGGGTACGATTACAATGCAGTAAGTAGCACAGGCTACTTAGGGAGTAGGCTGATGTGTTTAAAAACAACCAGCGCCAGGCAGGAGTCAAACCTCCAAACTCCTAATCCATAGTCAGACACATTATCCATTGCACCACTGGCCCTGGTGTGACACTGCAGGACTGTAACCCAGTGAGCTTAGCACTGCAACTAGTAAAATATTACCCCCGGTCCATTCTTTTCCAAAAGTGAGAAACACCTGTTTTCTACATTTTGTCTGTTTTAAAACCATATCTCTTTAAACCAAACCAAGAGTTTGTCTTTTGCACTGATATTCTGATTCATTTCGATTTCAAAGAAAAAAAAAACATTACCTTCCAAAGCATCATAAAATTGTCCCTTCCTCCAGACTCTACTTCTCTCTTGTAGTAGTACAGCAGACCTTTCCAGGTGAGCAGATCACAGAGTCCGAAATGAGCTTCCTCCATCAAGCAAAGTACCTGAACATGACTCTGTCATCATAAAAGCGCCCCTGTAATAAAGAAATTCAATCCGAAATCAAGAGGGCAGTTGCCTACTGAAATACAAGAAGTCATAAATTTTAACCTAGCAACACATTAAAGGCTGCATCTATACAAGTACGATTCTAGAAATGCTCACCAGATTACGTTTTAAGAAAGAACTGCGCCTCAGGTTCCGCCGAGATCTTAACTCGGATGGCAGGATTCAGAGTCTGGAGTGTGGAATGATGGCGCACGGAGGGTCCACATACTGTGGATCCCTCAGTGATCTTCCGCGTGTTCAAACCGCCAGCGTGTGACTCCCCTATCCCCCTGACCTCATTGCTCTGCTCTCGCCTCTGTGCAGCTGAGCCCGACTCATGGTAAAGTGGAAAAAAATATGCCCTCAACGTGAGATTTACTCTGGAGTGAGGATAGTTGTTACCTTCTTATCGTTGAAACGGATGTATGTGATGTGGCGACTAGGTTCTTCTCCATTAGCAGGCTTAAGGTTAAAGAAAAAAACATTGCTGACTTCTTTTTTTTTTGCCAGCCGCGAGCGCTGATTAGCGAGGTTTGTATTTCATGTTTTGCAAGTTGCATCCATTTTAAGAAAAACAAGTCGTTCAAGACAGGAAATGAATACTTGCATTTAATTAAGTCTAGACGTATGCGGTTGTCCATAATGACCAGTTCTGTTCGAGAACACAGAACAAAAAAAGGCACCGCTGGGATTCGGACCCAGGATTTTTTGTTTACTAGACAGGCGCTTTAACCAACTAAGCCACGGCGCCCCGGGAGTGCTGTCCTTTTGCAGCCACTTGGACACACCACTCAGACACATCTGCATTCGGTGTGTGCTCCGCCTGCTCGCTGAGCAAGTTGCCACCTTTACATACAATAGCAACATCGACACCAAGAGAAAGGATGACAAATGGCTTTTATCTGGAACTTTTCATGTCCAAGGAGCTCAATGTGCTTTCTGTGTACAACAGGGCCACTGAACTCCACACTGGCCACTGAACCACAGCAGTGGCTTGCTGGCTTGACATCTCCCAAGGAAAATGTTGAAATCGCATGTGGAACAGGAAAATGACCCTCGAGTATGAGGGGAAAAAAAGAAAAAGATCAACTGGAGTGCGCCAACCCATGTCAGGACAGCCCAGTTTCCTAGACGAGGTGGCCGAGTGGTTACTGTATGCTGAGTCTAAAGACAGTTTCACCCATTTTCTGATTGCTCGGTTCTGTACCAGTGCAGACATGTCAAACAGTGAATGGCTGTACCTCTATTGTATCCGTGCTCAATGAATGAAATCGGTAACAAATGAATATATGTCTAGTTATACGAAAAACGAGTGGTTTATCGACTCATCTTCATTTGCAGATTTAGAGGCAGCTTCGATATTCGTTTTACAGACGGGTTTTTTTTTTGAATATGGGTCACACACATGCCACAGCAACAAAACATCTCTAGAGATGAGGCTATAGATCACCTTTCCATCCTGCAGGTTTTCCTCCCAAAGCCTACGGCACCAACGGCGACCCCTGCTGGCCGGGAGAGCAAAAGCTTACAGCACCTGGTATTCCCAGGCAGTCTCCCATCCAAGTACTAACCAGGCCCGACGCTGCTTAGCTTCCGAGATCAGACGAGATTGGGCGTGTTCAGGGTGGTGTGGCCGTAAGCGAAAGCCCCAGCGCCTGACTCGCTACTTGAAGCTGTGTGTGGCGGGGGTTCCGTGCCCCCCGAGCGGGACTGAAGGATCGTTCGTGTGCAACTCTTTGGAAAGGAGCTGCTTTCCAAATCGCATTGCGTGCCTGGATGTTGGCGAATGCGCTCCCTTGTGTTGGCTCGTCCCGCACTGGAGGAGGACAAACAATCTGCACGGAGGAGCACCAGGCAAGTCTTCACCAGACAAAAACCTCCAGTGCACAGCACTCTGGAAACATTTCGGGGCTTTCGCGTGTTTATTTCAGCACGTAAAGCGCACCGGTCCAACACGTCGGCCGGGCGCGCGGCGCCTCCGCCCTCTTGTGGCCTTGCGGCGTCAGAGCAAGAGGCTCCTTCTCGCTGCCCTTCCGCTGTGTTGCAGGGCCCCGAGAGGGAACCCGGAGCGCGCACTTTGTGGGGGGCGGGGGACCGCGTTCGCGCTCTGCCCCCGGTCTCTTGCGCGAGTACTAAATCTCACGGACAGGGGGGCCTCGTCATTGATTGTTACAGGTGAGACGGGGATTAGGAGGAGACCCCGACTGATGGGTAAAGGGGAGCACTAACACCAGAGGGACACCCCCGGCGTCTCTTTTTGAGAGACGCCCTGGGGTTTCCTAATGGCCAAGGAGGGTCGGGACCTCGGTTTGACCTCCATCAGGAGGCTGGGGCGTAAGAGAGCCACACAGCCCGCAGGGTGAGCGCTCCCTACTGGTCCCAGTCACACCTCTTGCAGGAGCAGCAGCAACCGGAGCTTTTCCGGGGTGGAATCTCCCATCCGGGTGCCGGCCAGGCTCACACCTGCTGGGCTGCCCCGGGGGTGAGCCCAGTCGAGAGTCGCAGGGCCAGATCTAGTCACCGGGGAGAAACGATACAAGTGAAGGATTGCTCGGCTCTCGGCACTTGAAAAGACCGACAAATGTCTCGTTCCCGCCGGAGCTGAATGTACCCGCATGTGTGGTGTCGTCTTCTTCCCCCGCCCCGCTGTGTTTGCTGTATTGTCTCTGAAGCCGGCCCCCCCGAGACGAGACGGGCTGTTCCTGTGCCCCAATTAACACTTTACAGGTGCCATTCCCCGGCATTGTGGCCATTGTCGGTGCTCACACGCGATAAGATAAGGCGGAGGAGAGTGGGGCATGCCCAGCGGCAGACATTCAAGGAGGGGGCAGTGCGAGGTGAGGTGAGGTGCGACACGCCGGAGCCCCGACGCAGCTAATGCGGAGCACTTGTTGGACTGGCATCGAAAGGACGTGTGCGCACGGAGCGAGCCTTCCCTGCGGCGGAGCGCGGGAACTTTCTCCCCCCCTCCCGCTGCAGGAGTTGTGTGCACTGCAGCGGTGCCGAGAGAAAAGCACAGAAGGCAGCAGGCTCTGGAGAGCAGGTAAGAGACGGAGCCTTGTGGGCAGGCGAGCAGGCCCGTTTTTTGGAAATTGCTGAAAAGGTTTGTTCGGTGTGTGGCAGGCGCACGTCGCGAGCTTGCGTGGCGATCTGCCGGTCTGGAGTTATGCAAATGAGGCCGAATTGCATCCCGGGACATGCTGCGAATGCGCAACGGCGACTGCAGATGTGTAGGAAACGGCGCGCTCGTTTTCTCGTTTTGCCCACACTTTTGAGTGTTAGTGTGGCGTGTGAGTGTGTGAAAGAGTGGGCCCAGCAGGAGGCGGTGGCGTGCGGGGCGAGGAGGTGGCCTAGGCTGCGCGATTTGTGCTGTGGGTGCGGGCCGCTTGCAGGGGCCTGTTTAACTCATACTTACCTGGCAGGGGAGATACCTTGATCAAGAAGGAGGTTCACCCAGGGCGAGGCTCGGCCATTGCACTCCGGCTGTGCTGACCCCTGCAAATTCCCAAAATGTGGGAATCTCGACTGCATAATTTCTGGTAGTGGGGGACTGCGTTCGCGCTCTCCCCTGATGTGCTTGGTCCAAAATCAGATACGGGAGGGTTAAGACACCACGAGCTGCGTGGCTGTGGAAGGATCCCGGTTCGACAGGAGTGGACGCCGCTGCTGGTTCTCGCTGGCTTTTAGTTAGGGGTCCGGAGAAGCATCTCAAGCTAGTTCCACTACTCCTTCCGGACGTTCATTCCCTTTTCAAAGTCAGTCGTTTTGCTGTAGTCTGCGTTCTTTAGGCTGATTATCGAGGTTAGCCTTTATTTGGTCATGGGGGGCCTCGGTACTGTATGCTGAGTCTAAAGACAGTTTCACCCGTTTTCTGATTGCTCGGTTCTGTACCAGTGCAGACATGTCAAACAGTGAATGGCTGTACCTCTATTGTATCCGTGCTCAATGAATGAAATCGGTAACAAATGAATATATGTCTAGTTATACGAAAAACGAGTGGTTTATCGACTCATCTTCATTTGCAGATTTAGAGGCAGCTTCGATATTCGTTTTACAGACGGGTTTTTTTTTTGAATATGGGTCACACACATGCCACAGCAACAAAACATCTCTAGAGATGAGGCTATAGATCACCTTTCCATCCTGCAGGTTTTCCTCCCAAAGCCTACGGCACCAACGGCGACCCCTGCTGGCCGGGAGAGCAAAAGCTTACAGCACCTGGTATTCCCAGGCAGTCTCCCATCCAAGTACTAACCAGGCCCGACGCTGCTTAGCTTCCGAGATCAGATGAGATTGGGCGTTTTCAGGGTGGTGTGGCCGTAAGCGAAAGCCCCAGCGCCTGACTCGCTACTTGAAGCTGTGTGTGGCGGGGGTTCCGTGCCCCCCGAGCGGGACTGAAGGATCGTTCGTGTGCAACTCTTTGGAAAGGAGCTGCTTTCCAAATCGCATTGCGTGCCTGGATGTTGGCGAATGCGCTCCCTTGTGTTGGCTCGTCCCACACTGGAGGAGCACCAACAATCTGCACAGAGGAGCACCAGCCAAGTCTTCAGTGCACAGCACTCTGGAAACATTTCGGGGCTGTCGCGTGTTTATTTCAGCACGTAAAGCGCACCGGTCCAACACGTCGGCCGGGCGCGCGGCGCCTCCGCCCTGTTGCTGCCCCTGCAGCTGCTTCACTTTTCCCTTTAGTTGCCATCGATTTTTTTGTAGTGCTATACATATACGATTGAGGTATCTTAGAGTTCTCCTTCGAAGACCCAGCACTCTCTTTTCTTTTCCCAGTGTTACTCATATCGGACTTTTTAAACCTAAAAAAAAATCGTTTTTTTTTCTTTCAATTAAAACTGAAGTTTAAACAACTAGTGTTAAGTCCTTATTTTTCTGTAGTCAAAAAAAGCAAAAATTAACATTCAGGTCATGAAAAACTCAAAAAAACTCCCCAACCACTAAACTTTACCTCCCACCTGAGCGCCATCTTGAACGCCCCTACCACCAGAGAATGCTCACGATTTCGGAAGCTGTCTCCGGGACGTGCTGATTCCACACATCCTGAATAAATCATGATATTGTTAGTTGCTGTAGCTAGACGTTCAAATGAGTTTCATGGCCAGATGGACTGTTTCCTCCAGCGGTATAATATTGCAGTGAGACAGCACGATGCCTGCAAGACTATGTCACGCTAAACGCCACAGATTGTGTTTGTCCGTTCGTGTCAGTCGTCCCGCAGCCACGGGAAATGGGACACAAACATGCTGCAATGCTTTCAAGACGTTAGGATTTGTTTGTGCAACATCCAAGAAGAGTACTTGTGGCTTGAATGTGAACTGTACGTGCCCGCCCCCTTTCCTCTGTAGTGCATGAGTTCCTCCCGGCATGCCCTTCGTCATTGTTCTGTCATCTTGTATTTAAAGGGTTGTATTTCTGCTGCTGAAAATAAGCAACGGTTTTCTCACAACGCCCTTTGTTCCCAACGGAGCCCTTGTCTGTCATGAAATTCTTCAAAACCTCAAGCTAGAAGAAGAAGAAGACGACAAATATGAAGCGTTATAGCAACGACATGCCATGAGACGATCGATAACGATTTCCATAGGATCCCCGCGGTTGCCTGGCAACCGTCAGCTTTGCGCAGTGGCAGTATCGTAGCCTGTGAGGTTTAGCCGAGGCTCGATTATTGCTAGTTGAAAACTTTTCCCAATACCCCGCTTCCGCCGGTTTGCAATACAATCGGCGAAAGCAATTTTTGACAGTCTTGTCAGAGACTGAGCAAGGTGTTTAAAGACAGATTTGGTCACGGTGATATCATGGTAGAAAGAAACGAGCTTGTTACGTGTCAACAGGAACGCTCTTTAGCTCTTTCAGCTTTATGCAGAGAACAGCGTCTGTCGAGATTACTTTTGTGTCAGCGCGAAACGCCGTGTGCTGTCAGTATGATTTCATATTGCTCATAGCGGCGCCTGGCTTTTGTCTGTCAAACGTTAGGTTGCGCTTCTTCATGCTGCATCGTCGGCATGAGTGGAGCATTTTAAACGTCTGTACTTACTGCGCCCCATAAGAAATCGTTTGTCCCCATTCAAAAGAGATTGTGCGATGTCCTGCAGCGTTCGCAAAGCAAACCTTTGACAGTTTGAAAAGAGGAATTTATTCTGCTTCCTGTGCGTGCAGTAGTTACAAAGTTGAACGTCTTTACACGATCTGCTGCAGTTTTCAGTGGGTGGGCTTTGTCAAATGGCTTGGAAAAACGCACTGTGTTTCGGCTCGGGAAACATCGTGAGCAGTGTCCTGCATGTTTTCTGTGTATAGCTGTCTTTTAACGCATACAGAATTCATTCGAAATCATTGATTTCTCCAATTAACAAGGGTCCCTTTTTGAACCTGCCAGAAGCATTCTTTCAATGTAACAGATTTACTCCGGGGAAGGGCAGCATGACATTGAGAGTAGCTCAAGCTTTCAGCACCTTTATCTGACTGCATGTATGCAGACGCTGCTCAGAATCCCCTGTAAGATTCTCCTTCAATTCCGTTTTGCAGTGCTTTAGCTCTTTCAAAAGGCTTCGCTTTGCTAGTCACAATCCAAGGCTCATGACAGCATTTGAAAACATTCGCAACTGCGTTGGTCGGGAATCGAACCTGGGTTAACTGCTTTGAAGGCAGCTATGCGCAACACTGGCTCGCTCCAGAATAAATCTCACGTCGAGGGCATATTTTTTTCCATTTTACCGTGAGTCGGGCTCAGCTGCACAGAGGAGAGAGCAGAGCAATGAGGTCACGGGGACAGGGGAGTCACACGCTGGCGGTTTGAATACGCGGAAGATCACTGAGGGATCCACAGTATATGGACCCTCCGTGCGCCATCAGTCCGCACTCCGGACTCTGAATCCTGCCATCCGAGTTAAGATCTCGGCGGAACCTGAGGCGCAGTTCCTTCTTAAAACGTAATCTGGTGAGCATTTCTAGAATCGTATTTGTATAGATGCAGCCTTTAATGTGTTGCTAGGTTAAAATTGATGACTTCTTGTATTTCAGTAGGCAACTGCCCTCTTGATTTCGGATTTAATTTCTTTATTACAGGGGCGCTTTTATGAAGACAGAGTCATGTTCAGGTACTTTGCTTGATGGAGGAAGCTCATTTCAGACTCTGTGATCTGCTCACCTGGAAAGGTCTGCTATACTACTACAAGAGAGAAGTAGAGTCTGGAAGAAGGGACAATTTTATGATGCTTTGGAAGATAATGTTTTTTTTTCTTATACTGAAAATGAAAGGTAGTTGTTTCTATATGGACTCAGTCTTTGGAATTTGTATATTTATATATTTCAGTGAACCCTCAGCCATTCCTTCTGTATTGTAATTCAATTTCTCTTTTAAAATTCCTTCCCCACTTCTAGGACCTGCAGTTGCTGAACTCCACAATGGCTTCTATTGGAAAGTCTGTGACTGAGCCCAAGTAAGTGTTCATTTTTTTATGAAACCATTATTTATTTAGGAGCAATGAGCAATTCTTATATAAATGCAATAAAATCATTATGCTCAAACTATGAGAGAGAAAATTAAGGATAATTTAAGAAATCAGTCTTAGCTTGTTTCTATACACAGATGGTATTATTTATTTTCAAAGGAAACCCGCGCGGATTCCCCTGGTGTGCAAGATGTACCTGAATACTCTTGATCAGCTTCCTGCTCACTTGAAGAGGGCGTGTATGAAGCACGCCACGGCAGAAAAGATCAGGATGGCCTCTCAACAGGCGAGGGAGGACATGATGAATCACCTGAAGAAGGGGGTCATCGTGGATTACCACAGAATAGAGATCGTGTCTGGTGAGGCAAACAGGATAGTGGTTGTAAGACTGCTAGAGTCCTTGGGCCTTTTTGTACATGGGAAGCCTGAAGACACATTGGCAAGGTGAGATATTTTTAATCTGTAAGGCTTCTGTAGTTTCTTTTTGAAATCATTGTTACAACATATTATGTAAAAGCATGTTGAAAAGAATCTACCTGCATTCCAGCGGCCCTGAGCAAGAGGCCGCTGTCCAGGAGGATTAGATGCCAGAGGCTGCTCTAGAAACTGAAACAGAAGCGGATAAGGAAGGGGAAGATGTGAGCTCTGAAGAACTCTATCAGCAGTAAGACTTTTTTATTTTTCAGATGTATCTATTTTTTACTAAAATTCTAATTTGTCTTATAGGTATAAAATGTTTAAACCGGTGTTTTATATCCTTACAGGCCCTGAGTAGTTAAAAAGTATCAGCAGGCCGGAAGAGAGTGGCCCAAGCTGGACTCTATAGAAAGCACTCCCTGGATGCTCCTCTCCTGATTGGATTCAAACAGTACCTTACCAAGGATCTGGGAGTGGCAAATTATTCTCAGGAGGCATTTATTTTTTAAAGGCATTTAAAATTAAGCAATGGTATCTTCATTGTAAATGTTTTTATTTCTTAGCTTAAAATTCACCCATGTGAAATGATGTCAGCCATATACATCATGACTCTATATTTCCTACCTGAATCTATTCTACTTAAATTATTACATTATACACAATTTGAGTTCATTTTAAAAAGTAAAAGGTAATGAAAGGAATGCATTTTCATAAGAAAGATAATACCGATATGCATGTGATAATCTTCCTTATATCATGTAGTGCATCATTTGGACACTTTGTGGGCTTCAAATACAAAGAAAATCATGTTCTATGGTACAAGATAAATACAAAACTTAAGCTTTTATTTTAATTAGATTTCTTTATAAAGCATAAGCAATCATTTATTACATCGCTTCTTGAATTAAATCTTTTGACAAGAGGTAAGACTTCTGTTACATTTAAACCCATGTTTAGCTGTGTTTTTTAGATTTAACTGAACCAATTTCTGTGTGTGATAATGTCCTTGAATTCTGACAACATCACACTAAATTACATGATATAAAACAGCTAATGTTTCTAGAGATAAAGTTTCTGAGATGCTTCTAATTACTTTTTATTACCAGGGACAGTTTAATTCACCTTGTACAGTACTGTAAGACCAAGATGCTTTTTTTAAAAGTTATTTAACATTTTATAGAACTTTGTCTACTATGGCAACATGATGTGCTTGGTGAAACTTGGAAAAATACTGCTTGGCCACTTATCTTAAGATAAAGATAGGATAAAGGTTTATCTTTTGCACCTACCTGACCCCCAGGGAAGGCCAATGCTTTCTAAGTTGATGGTTCCCTACAGTAGACTGTACTTTAATTTCAAAGGTAATGTATATTGACCCAAATCAGTTTTGGAATCCAATCTACTGACGAGATGGAGCACATCCTTTTTTCAGGATTTTAGCATCATACGTTTGGTATATTTAGTCCCTAATGCTGAAAGAAATGATCATAGAACATTTGGACACTTTGTGGGCTTGAAATACAAAGCAAATCATGTACTATGGTACAAGATAAATACAAAACTTAAGCTTTTATTTTAATTAGATTTGTTTATAAAGCATAAGCAATCATTTATTACATTAATATATGTGAAAATAACATTTTAGCATCATACGTTTAGTATATTTAGTCCCTAATGCTGAAAGAAATGATCATAGAACATGACATCTAACCTTACCTGCGGTGTTTTTAATCCCTATTGCTCAATGCACGGTGAAAGCATTCCATACATGTGTCTGACAATGAGGAATGGGCCCCTGAGACAGTCATTTGCCTGTTTCACAAATGATCGTATTTTACTAGAGATTCTGCTTGGGATTCAGATGTGCATTCGGACAGCAATCCCTTTCAAGAAATGATATGTTCTGGATGAGGTCAAAGGTGCTGGAACACTGTATCTAGGATGTGTTTGCAGAGACTGTGTGTCTCCTGCTTCAACGCAGTGATAAACAGATGTGCTCCTTTAATTTATTGGTACATGCCCAGGGCAGTAAGCAGTCTGAGGATTTATTTCCAGATGGCATAGAGCAGTGAAGCAGTGAAGTAGTGCAAAACACTGGATCATTATATTATTAGAATCTATTCTACTTAAATTATTACATTATACTCAATTTGAGTTCATTTTAAAAAGTAAAAGGTAATGAAAGGAATGCATTTTCATAAGAAAGATAATACCGATATGCATGTGATAATCTTCCTTATATCATGTAGTGCGTCATTTGGACACTTTGTGGGCTTGAAATACAAAGAAAATCATGTTCTATGGTACAAGATAAATACAAAACTTAAGCTTTTATTTTAATTAGATTTGTTTCTAAAGCATAAGCAATCATTTATTACATTAATATATGTGAAAATAACATTTTAGCATCATATGTTTAGTATATTTAGTCCCTAATGCCGAAAGAAATGATCATTTGTTTAACATGCACGGGTCTGTCTCAAAGGATGCAGTACTCCTGAAGGGTCTCAAACCCTACATTTCGGATGCCTAGCTGTATCCCTCACATGTGGCACCTCAGAATGACTTCTAACCTTACCTGTGGTGTATTCAGTCCCTATTGCTCAATGCACAGTGTACATACTGCATACATGTGTCTTGAGAATGAGGAATGGGCCCCTGAGACAGTCATTTGCCTGTTTCACAAACAGGGACCTGGACCTAGCCCGTACAGGGCTCAAACCCGCGACCTTGGCGTTATTAGCACCACGCTCTAACCAACTGAGCTAACCAGCCTCACGACAGTGCTCCTCTCTGTGCTGCAAAAAATCAAACTCAGGGAATTTCTTTTGTCCTCCTTTGAATAGAAAGCCGTGTAATCAGTGTACGGGCTTTCTCGTGCAGTTTCATGGTTCTTGTAACCCAAATCCTACACTGGCCTGAAGTGCCCCCCCATTTCACAGCATTTTTCAGCTGATTTAAAATGTACCTAAAGGAGAAGCATTATTGAAGACCATCAATTACCAAGAGCTTTTGTCAAAGGTTTTGGTGGTCATTTTGAATGACCACAGAGCGCTGTGACCTCGGTTTTACATCTCATCCAAAAGACAGCGCCCTTTTACAACACAGCATCTCCGTCACTATACTGGGGCATTGGGACCCGCACAGACCTCAGGGTGAGCGCCCCCCCGCCGGCACCATTAACACCGCTTCCAGCTGGAAGCTTTGTTTTTCCCTGTAGCTCATCCTCATCCAGGTACTGACCTGGCTCACACCTGCTTAGCTTCAGTGGGTTTTCAGTTGCGAGTTGCAAGGGGATGCAAGTGATGGAGCCGCTCGCTGCAAAAGCCACTGCATTGGCCGGGAATCGAACCCGAGCCTCCCGCGTGGCAGGCGAGAATTCTACCACTGAACCACCAATGCTCAGTGCCTGGGCCTTTAAAAAAGACGCTTTTTTGGTGCTCTGTGCAAAACGCGTCGACATCTGCTTCCAGCTGCAAAATGCCATTTGCGGACGCTGAAGAACTTATTTCTAAGGCAGCGGGTACAAGCGATTGGGCGTTTTAAAACCACCAGGAACAGCAAAGAGGCGCGCTTCTTTGCTTGTGCCGAAACACACCGACTGAAAGCGGACAACGTAGTCGGCAGGATTGGAACCTCTGCGGGGAGACCCCAATGGATTTCTAGTCCATTGCCTTAACCACTCAGCCACGACTACAGCAAGCCCCACTGCCGCTGCGTTCTTGCTACAATCTTACCTGGATCGCGAGGCGCCGGCGGAAGCCTATTTCAAAGTCGTTCTCCGTTTCAAAAAAACATTTCCAAAATACAAGCCTTGCAGACAGACACGCCTCAGAGGACTTAAGGGTGGCTTCATGTCGGAATGATAAAGTCTCCCCGTCCGGACATGAAAATGCCACTTTGTTACACACAAAAAAAGAATCAACAACAGAGAAATGCCCACAAGCATTTGAAAAGCCGCACCACGTCGCACTTGAAATAGCTCTTACATTAGTGGTAGACACAGGAATCGCCTTTTTATTTACGCTCTTACCAACGCGATGGAAAGCAAAACAAAGCAAAGCAGAGCAAAACAAAACGAACAAACGAAAACCCTCACGTCCTGCACTTGCATATAACCCCGTTACGTGCCCAAGCGGTATTGTACGTCATCCTAGCACTGCACCCCGGGTCGTACGGTATATGGGAACGAGCACACGCCACGAATCGTCTCGAATCACTCCCTACAGCTGTAAGGCGCCTTGAAGCGTGCACCCCCAACATTCTTCTTTGCGCATCTGTGAAAGGTAAACTCTTGAGCAAACTCTGAACCAGCTCTAAGGAAACTAATCCGATTAGACGTTACTTTGACTCATCTTCTTACGCTCAGTGCCGGATTGCTCAAACTCCAGCTAGGGTTAGGGTTAGCATTCCCACGCTACTTAGACACTTTGTTTACGCTCAGTGCTGGATTTTGGGAACTTCAGGACGAGTGGGAATTTTCTCCTATCTGTCCATTCTGTTTTGTTTTGGAGACTCTTGGCTGCCTATGTTGTTCAGTGCACCGTGAAGGAAACATTTTCCAAAACTGTGTCAGCTCAAAAGTTGTAAGAAAACCTCTCCAGGTGCTTTAACTCTCTTCATTTTTGTCATTTAATGTGACACTCGATGTATAACTGGAGCCTCACATATGCAAATGGTGAGGCTCCAGTTCGACACCCAGTTCCACACCACTTTACAGTATATGACAAAAGCATGGCAGACTGTGCCGGACCAGCTGGTAACTTCCGCTTATTTTGACCATATTAAACATTGGAAATCTTCCCACTTGCATTTGTGACACTTGATTTTGGCTCCACCTAAGACACTCTTAAATCTTCAAACACTTTTCTCTTCTCCCGCAACACACTTGTCTGTCGGCACTATGTGGCAGCGTTGCATGACAACCCATCTCACCACGGAAAGGAACCTAACAGCTTTGGTAAGAGAGTAGAATTACCTGAAGAACTGCTTTCCATGGAAGCAGGACCAAGCGATGTAGCATTTTTATAGTACCAGGAAAGGAGAAGCGGCACTTCGCCTTTGCCGCACAGGCACAAGGTGACGTGCGGCAGACGCCGTAGTCGGCAGGATTCGAACCTGAGCGGGGAGTCCCCAATGGATTTCAAATCCATCGCCTTAACTACTCGGCCACGACTACAGCGAGCTCGCCGCCGCCGCATTCCTCCTATAATCTAACACGGAGTGCGAGGTGGCTGCGGAAACCTTTTTAAAGTCGCTCTCTGTTAAAAAAAAAACCTTTCACAAGATACATGCCGGCAGACAGACACGCCTCAGAGGGTTTAAGGCTGGCTTCACGTTCAAATGATAAAGTCTCCCCGTCCGGATGTCAAAATGCAACTTTGGCAGACAGAAAAAACATCAACAAACCACAAATGTGGACAAGGATTTTACAAGCTGCACCACACTGCACTTTCAAAAGCATTTACATTCGTGTTAGACGCAGGAATTGTCTTTGTTTTGCGCGCTTACGAACGCCATAGAAAACGAAACAAAACAAAAGCCCTCAGCTCCTGTACTTGATTATAACGCCGTTATGTGTCGAAGCAGGAATTTACGTCATCTTACCACTGCAACATGGGGAATAGAGGGAAATGAACACACGCTACGAATCGTCTCAATCACTCCCTAGAGTCGTAAGGCACATTGAAGGGCCCCCATCATTAATCGTTGGGCCTCTGTAAAAGGAAAGCTGTTGAGCAGTCTTTGAAACAGCTCGGATGAAACACTTGATTGCTTCCATGTGCATCTGGAGCCCACTTCTTATTTTCACTTCATGCCGCCCAAAGCATTTCTAAAACAGGAGATTCGCGTTTGGGAATGCGCCCTGCCCTACAAATAAAACAGGTCTACGGGTCTGAAACCTGCTCCACGGAAAACAGTTCTGTTGCGCTTTTGATCAAAGGGAGATTCTCTGTTCTTACTTTTTGATTACATAACACCCAAAGGGGCTTCTTTGGAGCTGGATTCCAACCAGCATCCTAAAGTTTCTTGGCGGTATCCTTTACAGTCCTCTGTTCGGTCGACAAGGAACAGTAGGGGGCAGCTTTCCTCACACATACAGTGCAATGTACTGTAGTGTTCCCCTTCATTGAATTCGCAGTTCTGCATCAGACCTCTAACTCGTTTCCTTAGCTTGGATTTAAGCCACGAAGCAGGCTTCTACTGTATAAACGTCTAGAGGAATCACAAACTATTTGAGAGGCCATCATCCCAGGGGGAACTGACAAAGTCTATCCCTAAACACCTAGCGCAGTCTCTCGAGAGACTGTCAAAAATCGCTTTCTCCATTTGTGCTGCAAGTAAGTGAAAACGCGGTCTCAACCCAGAGCCACTTGGCAGCAGCGGCACGTAAATACTGTTACTACCACTGCTCGATACCAACGTTAGCCTACTATACCATGTTCAGCCACCGCTAGAAAATGTAAGGCTCTAGTACTGGAGCAAACAAAAGGAGAGCCAACGTCAAACGTAGAGAGCGACGAGGATGGGATTCGAACCCATGCGTGCAGAGCACAATGGATTAGCAGTCCATCGCCTTAACCACTCGGCCACCTCGTCGATGAAACTGGGCTGTCCAGACATGGGTTGGCGCGCTCCAGATGATCTTTTTCTTTTTTTTCCCTCGTACTCAAGGGTCCTTTTCCTGTTCCACATGCGATTTCAACATTTTCCTTGGGAGATGTCAAGCCAGCAAGCCACTGCTGTGGTTCAGTGGCCATTGTGGAGTTCAGTGGCCCTGTTGTACACAGAAAGCACATTGAGCTCCTTGGACATGAAAAGTTCCAGATAAAAGCCATTTGTCATCCTTTCTCTTGGTGTCGATGTTGCTATTGTATGTAAAGGTGGCAACTTGCTCAGCGAGCAGGCGGAGCACACACCGAATGCAGATGTGTCTGAGTGGTGTGTCCAAGTGGCTGCAAAAGGACAACACTACCGGGGCGCCGTTGCTTAGTTGGTTAAAGCGCTTGTCTCTTAAACAGGAGATCCTGAGTCCGAATCCCAGTGGTGCCTTCTTTGTTCTGTCTTCTCGAACAGAACTGGTCCTTACAGACAACCGCCTACGGCTAGACTTAATTAAATGCAAGTATTCATTTCCTGTCTTTAACGCGACTTGTTTTTCTTAAAATGGATGGAACTTGCAAAACATGAAATACAAACATTGCTAATCAGCGCTAGCGGCTGGCAAAAAAAAAGAAGTCAGCAATGTTTTTTTTCTTTAACCTTAACCCTGCTAATGGAGAAGAGTTAAACGACCGAGTCTATGCAGCTTAAACGGTGCTCATGTCGGGTTCTTAGCTGAAAGGGTGGTAAATCACGCTCACCCCAGTCCTTAATCTTTTAAAAGGATACAATATTGAACCTAGTCGCCACATCACATACATCCTGTTCAACGATAAAAAAGTGACATCTATCCTCGATCCAGAGTAAATCCCACGATGAGGGCATATTTTTTTCCACTTTACCATGAGTCGGGCTCAGCTCCACAGAGGCGAGAGCAGAGCAATGAGGTCACGGGGACAGGGGAGTCACACGCTGGCGGTTTGAATACGCGGAAGATCACTGAGGGATCCACAGTATATGGACCCTCCGTGCGCCATCAGTCCGCACTCCGGACTCTGAATCCTGCCATCCGAGTTAAGATCTCGGCGGAACCTGAGGCACAGTTCCTTCTTAAAACGTAATCTGGTGAGCATTTCTAGAATCGTACTTGTATAGATGCAGCCTTTAATGTGTTGCTGGGTTAAAATTGATGACTTCTTGAACTTCAGTAGGCAACTGCCCTCTTGATTTCGGATTTAATTTCTTTATTACAGGGGCGCTTTTATGAAGACAGAGTCATGTTCAGGTACTTTGCTTGATGGAGGAAGCTCATTTCGGACTCTGTGATCTGCTCACCTGGAAAGGTCTGCTGTACTACTACAAGAGAGAAGTAGAGTCTGGAGGAAGGGACAATTTTATGATGCTTTGGAAGGTAATGTTTTTTTTTTCTTTGAAATCGAAATGAATCAGAATATCAGTGCAAAAGACAAACTCTTGGTTTGGTTTAAAGAGATATGGTTTTAAAACAGACAAAATGTAGAAAACAGGTGTTTCTCACTTTTGGAAAAGAATGGACCGGGGGTAATATTTTACTAGGTGCAGTGCTCATCTCACTGGGTTACAGTCCTGCAGTGTCACACCAGGGCCAGTGGCGCAATGGATAACGCGTCTGACTACGGATCAGGAGATTGCAGGTTCGACTCCTGCCTGGCTCGGGTCGTTTTTAAACACATCGGGCTACTCCCTAAGTAGTCTGTGCTACTTACTGCATTGTAATCGTACCCAGTAAGATATTTCCTTCATGTAAATGAACTGCACCTGACAGCTTTAGAAAAACACCTGGGCTCAGTACGGTGCTGAGAGCTTAGCGTTGCTGTTCTAATTAGCACGCACTGCATCGGCTATGAGCCCGAACCTTTCAATTATTCCGATCAGTAAGTCAACACGTAGTCCACATGAACGGTAGAAATATTCTCTTGTCTGTCTCTTGTTTGTATAGAACTGAATGTCCCTGACAATGTACTGTTAGTTTTAATTGAAGAACGGCATTTGTGTTCAAATATACCAGACAAGTTTATGTAACTGCTCATGCGACACTCAGTTGTAATTAGTCAAGAAAAAAAAGTCGAACAACAGCTGCGGGTTTGATTCTGAACGTATGAGATTGCAGCGCCTTTTACTTCCATTGACAAATGATAGAGATTCGAAGAGAGATCCTTCAGACCAGCAAGCAAACCCACGGCTTTTTCGGTTTTCTATCTAGGCAACGTTGGTGTCTGCAATAGCATACATGAAAGCGTGATGCAATTTCTGTGGCTACATTTGTTGCACGTCATGCACAGTAAGAGTGTTTCTAACACCAAATAAAAAGTCAACAATTAGCGATCACGCCTTCTCCTCAGTTAACCCACTGAAACCCTTGCTGTTAACAGTTCTTGACTGCGTGCTTTACCAGCACCTACATATCGTGTCGGTTCTTTCAGCTTTATTCATTAGGTTTTCAAAGGCATAAGTAGAGCACCAGAGGTGCGAACGCAAAATGTGTAGTTATCTGAAGAATTGATTTCCATGGCAGCGGGTCCAAGCGATTTCGCGTTGTTATAGTACCAGGAAAGGAAAAGCGGCACTTCGCCTCTGCCGCGCAGGCACAAGGCGACGTGCGGCAGACGCCGGAGTCAGCAGGTTTCGCACCTGCGCGGGGAAGCCCCAACGCATTTCGAGCCCATCGCCTTAACCACTCGAGCACGACAAATGCGAGCTCGCCGCCGCCGCAATTCTCCTATAATCAAACACGGACTGCGATTTGGCTGCGGAAACCTTTTTAAAGTTGCTCTCCGTTAAAAAAAATACCTTTCACAAGATTCGTGCCGGCAGACAGACACGCCTCAGAGGGTTTAAGGCTGGCTTCACGTTCAAATGATAAAGTCCCCCAGTCCGGATGTCAAAATGCAACTTTGGCAGACAGAAAAAACATCAACAAACCAAAAATGTGGACAAGGATTTTACAAGCTGCACCACACTGCACTTTCAAAAGCATTTACATTCGTGTTAGACGCAGGAATTGCCTTTGATTTGCGCGCTTACGAACGCCATAGAAAACGAAACAAAACTAAAGCCCTCAGCTCCTGCACTTGATTATAATGCCGTTACGTGTCGAAGCAGGAATTTACGTCATCCTACCACTGCAACACGGGGAATAGAGGGAAATGAGCACAAGCTACGAATTGTCTCTAATCAGTCCCTACAGTTGTAAGACGCCTGGAAGCGTGCACCCCCATCATTAATCTTTGCGCATCTGTGCAAGGTAAACTCTGGAGCAGTCTCTGAAACGGCTCAAAGGAAACACGTGATTGATTCCATATGCATCTGGGGTTCATTTCTTATTTACATTTAATTCAAGGGAAAGGCTTGGGTCAGTTTCAGACGGCCTCCAACAGCGAGATTCAAGCGCCCCACCTTCAGCCCAATCTGCGCCGCCAGAACGACAACAGCTCCTCTGGTCTTTGGGGTGCGGTTGTGACCCCGTAACCTAAAGTGTTGGTGGCAGACAAATGGAGACTAACAGGTGATGTCCTAGGACATGACTACATTGTGACACTCGGTGGGGATGGTGACCATTGCTTGGAAAAGAGTGCGAGGCCCCTTTAGAAAAACATTTTGTTAACAGGCATTCTGCCTCAGCCTAAACACCTATAGCTTGCAAAGCGCATGCTATTAGACAGGCACCTCTGCAAGACCTTAAGAGTCTCTTAAACTAGTGATAGTAAGGTGTTCCCAATGGGCGATGTTTGGCTTTCAAATCATCTCTCTGTGGAAGCGCCGAGATGCAGCTGTTTAAGGCTTAGAAGCAGCTGACTGTTTCACTACCTAGCTGATTACTGTCAGTCAGGGAGCTCAGAGGTGAAAAGCCTGTCTGAGAGACAATTCGCCGTCGATGAGTTCAATATGTTCCGTACCAGCTCGGCGCAACTGAGATCATCTTGGTAGCCGTGTAGCTCAGATGAGTGAGAGCGTGTGTGTGTGTACCACCGTGATTGGATGCCGGTCCTTCTCAGGTCACAGTAAACCTTCTGCTGCCTAACTTCCCTAATTTTGGGGATCCCTTTGAAAAAGCAAAGGAAAAAAAACTGGCTCTTCATCAGCATGATCGACCTCACCCAGTGTGGCGCAGTGGCCTAATGGCTAAGACACTGGCCTCCTAAGCCAGGGATTGTGGGTTTGAGTACCATCTGGGGTGCTCCTGTCCCATTTTGAGCGTACAAATGTCCTTTTGATTTGCAAAGCTACAACCCCACCTTACTCAGTGAGCGTCTCTTCTTTTCTCTCACATACAGTTGGGAGAAAAACTTTTGTAAACAGCCCTTCGGAATGATGTGGATTTCTGCATGAATGGCTCCTAACATGTGATCTTATCTTTATCTAAGTCATAATAATTAATAAAGAGAGTCTGATTTAACAAACAACACAAGCCCAACATTTGACATTGCTGTTTCTTTATTGACCAAATGGTTTAAACAATCAAGGTCATTGATGGAAAAAGTACGTGAACCCTTATATTAAGGAGCTAGTGGAACCTCCTTTATGACAAAAACCTCAATCCCCACTTTCTGTAGCGGCTGGTCAGACCTGAGCAGCGGTTAGGAGGTATTTTGGCCTATTCCTCTATGCAAAACTGTTTCAGTTCATGTATATTTTTGGGATGTCTTGCGCTGAACGGCCTGCTTCAGATCACGCCACAGCACTTCAATGGGATTGGGGTCAGGACTCTTACTTGGCCATCCCAAAATACGGAATTTCTTCTGTTTCAGCCACTCTGTTGTTGATGTACTCCTTTGTTTTTGTCATGCTGCATGACCCAGCCTCTTTCGAGTTTTAGATCACAGGCAGACACCCTGACATTCTGCTGTAGAATTTCCTGATACATCTTGGAATTCATCGGTCCCTCGATGATTGCAAGCCGTACAGCCTCCGCCATGTTTCCCAGGTGGGATGAGGTTTTGGAGTTGGTATGCAGTGTTTTGTTATCTCCAAACATAACGCTGTGCACATTTACCAACAAGTTCAACTTTTGTCATGTCTGTCCACAGAACATTGTTCCAGGAGTTGCTGTGGAACATCCATGTGGTCTTTAGCAAACTTGAGAGGGGCAGTGGTGGTTTTTTTTGGGGGGAGAGCAGTGGTTTCCTCCGTGGTGACCTCGCATGATCACCGCTCCTGTTCAGATTTCTTCTTATGGTGGACTCATGGACACAGACGTAAGACAAAGTCAACCACCTGTTCGCTAGATCCCATCCCCACTCAGCTAGTCAAAGATTCCCTCGAAGGACTGGCAGGACCTATAATTAGTATGATGAATGCATCGCTTGCGTCAGGCGTTGTACCTGATCAATTTAAGGTAGCGGTTGTTAGACCGCTCCTTAAGAAGTCAAATTTGGATCCACAAGTTCTTAACAACTACAGGCCTGTCTCAAAGGTCCCATTTCAATCTAAAAGTTTTGAGAGAATAGTTGTTGCCCAATGTCAATCGTATCTGGATTCAAATAATATACTTGAGAAATTTCAGTCTGCTTTCTGAAACTGCATTAACGAGAGTCGTAAATGATATTCTCTTAGCTACTGATGTGGGGAATGCAACAGTGCTTGTGCTTCTAGATCTTAGAGCTGCCTTTGACACGGTTGACCTCTCTGTTTTGTTACACAGGCTTGAGTTTGAGGTTGGCTTATCTGGAACCGTCCTTCAGTGGTTTACTTCACATTTTACTCATCGTTTTCATTATGTTCAAATATCTAATAATTGTACTGCTTCATCAACGTCACCAGTTCAATTTGGGGTACCAGACGGATCAGTGCCGGGGCCAATATTGCTCTCTCTCTCTACATGCTGCTGCTAGGTAGGATAATACGAAAAAATAATATGAACTTTCATTCATATGCTGATGACACTCAAATAAACATTTTGTTCACACCAAACGACAACTTTTCTATTATCACTTTAGTTAAATGCATTAATGAAGGAAAGACTTGGATGTGTGAAAACTTTTTGTTACTCAACTCTGAGAAAACTGAGGATCTGTTGATCGGAGGCAACAATACTGATAGGACTACTATAACTTCAGCACTTAACTCAGAGGATTTAAACATTTGCCTCAAAGAGACAGCACGTAACCTAAGTGGCATATTAGACACAAGGCTCTTAACAACTTGCATTGTTAAGTGCCTTGAGACAACCTTGTTGTGAAAGGTGCTATATAGAAATACATTGATTTGAACTGAATTGACAATGTAAAATGTTGTGTGTGTTGTTTGTTAAACAAGACTGTCTTTATTTATTATTATGCGTCAGATGAAGATCAGATCACATTTTAAGAGCCAATCATGTAGAAATCCAGATCATTCGCGTTTTAAAAGTTGCGGGAAAAGCAAAACAGGTGCTTTTCCTTTGTTGCGCAGACACACGACGACACCGTAGGCGGCAGGACTCGAAGCTTCGCAGGGAGACCCCGATGGCTTTCTAGTCCATCACCCTAACCACTCAGCCGCCGCCGCCGCCACTGCCTTTTTGATGCAGTCTAACATAGAGTGCCGGGCAGCGGCGGAAACCTTTTTCAAAGTCGCTTTCCGTTTAACAACAACAAAAAAAACTTTCACAAAATGCATGCTAGCAGACAAATGCGCCTCAGAGGACTTAAGGCTGGCTTCAAGTTGGAATGATAAAGTCTCCCCGTCCGGTCAGGAAAAGGGAACTTTGTTAGACAGAAAGAAGGAAGTAACAATAACGGAGAATTGTGTGCAAGGATTTTAGAAGCTGCGCAGCCCTGCAGTTTCAATAGCCCTTTTATTCGTGTTAGATGCTGGAATTGCCTTTTTTTGACGCTCTTACGAATGCGATGTCAACGAAAACAGAACAAAGCACAAAAAACCCTCAAGTCCTGCAGTTGGATAGAATGCCGTTACGCGTCCAAGCCGTATTTGACTTCATCCTACCATTGCAACACGGGGCGTATATGGAAACGAACACACGCTACGAATTGTCTCTAATCAGTCCCTACAGTTGTAAGGCGCCTGGAAGCGTGCACCCCCATCATTAATCTTTGCGCATCTGTGCAAGGTAAACTCTGGAGCAGTCTTTGAAACGGCTCAAAGGAAACACGTGATTGATTCCATGTGCATCTGGGGTTCATTTCTTATTTACATTTAATTCAAGGGAAAGGCTTGGGTCAGTTTCAGACGGCCTCCAACAGCGAGATTCAAGCGCCCCACCTTCAGCCCAATCTGCGCCGCCAGAACGACAACGGCTCCTCTGCTCTCCGGGGTGCGGTTGTGACCCCGTAACCTAAAGTGTTGGTGGCAGACAAATGGAGACTAACAGGTGACATCCTAGGACATGACTACGTTGTGACACTCGGTGGGGATGGTGACCATTGCTTGGAAAAGAGTGCGAGGCCCCTTTAGAAAAACATTTTGTTAACAGGCATTCTGCCTCAGCCTAAACACCTATAGCTTGCAAAGCGCATGCTATTAGACAGGCACCTCTGCAAGACCTTAAGAGTCTCTTAAACTAGTGATAGTAAGGTGTTCCCAATGGGCGATGTTCGGCTTTCAAATCATCTCTCCGTGGAAGCGCCGAGATGCAACTGTTTAAGGTTTAGAAGCAGCTGACTGTTTCACTACCTAGCTGATCACTGTTAGTCAGGGAGCTCAGAGGTGAAAAGCCTGTCTGAGAGACAATTCGCCGTCGATCAGTTCAATATGTTCCGTACCAGCTCGGCGCACCTGAGATCATCTTGGTAGCCGTGTAGCTCAGATGAGTGAGAGTGTGTGTGTGTGTACCACCGTGATTGGATGCCGGTCCTTCTCAGGTCACAGTAAACCTTCTGCTGCCTAACTTCCCTAATTTTGGGGATCCCTTTGAAAAAGCAAAGGAAAAAAAAAACTGGCTCTTCATCAGCGTGATCGACCCCACTCAGTGTGCCCCAGTGGCCTAATGGATAAGGCACTGGCTTCCTAAGCCAGGGATTGTGGGTTTGAGTCCCATCTGGGGTGCTCCTGTCCCTTTTTGAGTGTACAAATGTCCTTGTGATTTGTGAAGCTGCAACCCCACCTTACTCAGTGAGCGTCTCTGCTTTTCTCTCAGTTGGGAGAAAAACTTTTGTAAACAGCCCTTCGGAATGATGTGGATTTCTGCATGAATGGCTCCTAACATGTGATCTTATCTTTATCTAAGTCATAATAATTAATAAAGAGAGTCTGATTTCACAAACAACATACGCCCAACATTTGACATTGCTGTTTCTTTATTGACCAAATGGTTTAAACAATCAAGGTCATTGATGGAAAAAGTACGTGAACCCTTATATTAAGGAGCTAGTGGAACCTCCTTTATTGACAAAAACCTCAACATCCAACAAACCTCAGCATCCGCCATGCTTCCCAGGTGGGATGAGGTTTTGGAGTTGGTATGCAGAGTTTTGTTATCTCCAAACATAATGCTGTGCACATTTACCAACAAGTTCAACTTTTGTCACGTCTGTCCACAGAACATTGTTCCAGGAGTTGCTGTGGAACATCCATGTGGTCTTTAGCAAACTTGAGAGGGGCAGTGGTGTTTTTTTTGGGGGGGAGAGCAGTAGTTTCCTCCGTGGTGACCTCGCATGATCACCACTCCTGTTCAGATTTCTTCTTATGGTGGACTCATGAGCACAGACGTAAGACAAAGTCAACCACCTGTTCGCTAGATCCCATCCCCACTCAGCTAGTCAAAGATTCCCCTGAAGGACTGGCAGGACCTATAATTAGTATGATGAATGCATCGCTTGCGTCAGGCGTTGTACCTGATCAATTTAAGGTAGCGGTTGTTAGACCGCTCCTTAAGAAGTCAAATTTGGATCCACAAGTTCTTAACAACTACAGGCCTGTCTCAAAGGTCCCATTTCAATCTAAAAGTTTTGAGAGAATAGTTGTTGCCCAATGTCAATCGTATCTGGATTCAAATAATATACTTGAGAAATTTCAGTCTGCTTTCTGAAACTGCATTAACGAGAGTCGTAAATGATATTCTCTTAGCTACTGATGTGGGGAATGCAACAGTGCTTGTGCTTCTAGATCTTAGAGCTGCCTTTGACACGGTTGACCTCTCTGTTTTGTTACACAGGCTTGAGTTTGAGGTTGGCTTATCTGGAACCGTCCTTCAGTGGTTTACTTCACATTTTACTCATCGTTTTCATTATGTTCAAATATCTAATAATTGTACTGCTTCATCAACGTCACCAGTTCAATTTGGGGTACCAGACGGATCAGTGCCGGGGCCAATATTGCTCTCTCTCTCTACATTCTGCTGCTAGGTAGGATAATACGAAAAAATAATATGAACTTTCATTCATATGCTGATGACACTCAAATAAACATTTTGTTCACACCAAACGACAACTTTTCTATTATCACTTTAGTTAAATGCATTAATGAAGGAAAGACTTGGATGTGTGAAAACTTTTTGTTACTCAACTCTGAGAAAACTGAGGATCTGTTGATCGGAGGCAACAATACTGATAGGACTACTATAACTTCAGCACTTAACTCAGAGGATTTAAACATTTGCCTCAAAGAGACAGCACGTAACCTAAGTGGCATATTAGACACAAGGCTCTTAACAACTTGCATTGTTAAGTGCCTTGAGACAACCTTGTTGTGAAAGGTGCTATATAGAAATACATTGATTTGAACTGAATTGACAATGTAAAATGTTGTGTGTGTTGTTTGTTAAACAAGACTGTCTTTATTTATTATTATGCGTCAGATGAAGATCAGATCACATTTTAAGAGCCAATCATGTAGAAATCCAGATCATTCGCGTTTTAAAAGTTGCGGGAAAAGCGGAACAGGTGCTTTTCCTTTGTTGCGCAGACACACGACGACACCGTAGGCGGCAGGACTCGAAGCTTCGCAGGGAGACCCCGATGGCTTTCTAGTCCATCGCCCTAACCACTCGGCCACCACCGCCGCCACTGCCTTTTTGATGCAGTCTAACATAGAGTGCCGGGCAGCGGCGGAAACCTTTTTCAAAGTCGCTTTCCGTTTAACAACAACAAAAAAAACTTTCACAAAATGCATGCTAGCAGACAAATGCGCCTCAGAGGACTTAAGGCTGGCTTCAAGTTGGAATGATAAAGTCTCCCCGTTCGGACATGAAAACAGAACGTTCTTAGACTGAAAGCAATCAACAACGGAGACATGTGGACGACGATTTTAGTCACTGCACTTTGAATAGCATTTTTACTCCAGTTACAGGAGATGCACCAATGGCCCTTGACCTACGCTCTTACCAATGCCTTGAACATTCAAACAAAACAGCCCTCAAGTCCTGCGGTTTAATATAACGCTGTTACGTGTCGAGGCAGTATTTGACTCTGTCCTACCATTGCAACACGGGGCGTATATGGAAACGAACACACGCTACGAATTGTCTCTAATCAGTCCCTACAGTTGTAAGGCGCCTGGAAGCGTGCACCCCCATCATTAATCTTTGCGCATCTGTGCAAGGTAAACTCTGGAGCAGTCTTTGAAACGGCTCAAAGGAAACACGTGATTGATTCCATGTGCATCTGGGGTTCATTTATTTATTTACATTTAATTCAAGGGAAAGGCTTGGGTCAGTTTCAGACGGCCTCCAACAGCGAGATTCAAGCGCCCCACCTTCAGCCCAATCTGCGCCGCCAGAACGCCAACGGCTCCTCTGGTCTTTGGGGTGCGGTTGTGACCCCTTAACCTAAAGTGTTGGTGGCAGACAAATGGAGACTAACAGGTGATGTCCTAGGACATGACTACATTGTGACACTCGGTGGGGATGGTGACCATTGCTTGGAAAAGAGTGCGAGGCCCCTTTAGAAAAACATTTTGTTAACAGGCATTCTGCCTCAGCCTAAACACCTATAGCTTGCAAAGCGCATGCTATTAGACAGGCACCTCTGCAAGACCTTAAGAGTCTCTTAAACTAGTGATAGTAAGGTGTTCCCAATGGGCGATGTTTGGCTTTCAAATCATCTCTCTGTGGAAGCGCCGAGATGCAGCTGTTTAAGGCTTAGAAGCAGCTGACTGTTTCACTACCTAGCTGATTACTGTCAGTCAGGGAGCTCAGAGGTGAAAAGCCTGTCTGAGAGACAATTCGCCGTCGATCAGTTCAATATGTTCCGTACCAGCTCGGCGCACCTGAGATCATCTTGGTAGCCGTGTAGCTCAGATGAGTGAGAGCGTGTGTGTGTGTACCACCGTGATTGGATGCCGGTCCTTCTCAGGTCACAGTAAACCTTCTGCTGCCTAACTTTCCTAATTTTGGGGATCCCTTTGAAAAAGCAAAGGAAAAAAAAAACTGGCTCTTCATCAGCGTGATCGACCCAACCCAGTGTGCCCCAGTGGCCTAATGGATAAGGCACTGGCCTCCTAAGCCAGGGATTGTGGGTTCGAGTCCCATCTGGGGTGCTACTGTCCCTTTTTGAGCGTACAAATGTCCTTTTGATTTGCAAAGCTGCAACCCCACCTTACTCAGTGAGCGTCTCTGCTTTTCTCTCACATACAGTTGGGAGATGTCTTGCACTGAACGGCCTGCTTCAGATCACGCCACAGCACTTCAATGGGATTGGGGTCAGGACTCTTACTCGGCCATCCCAAAATACGGAATTTCTATTGTTTCAGCCACTCTGTTGTTGATGTACTCCTTTGTTTTTGTCATGCTGCATGACCCAGCGTCTTTCGAGTTTTAGATCACAGGCAGACACCCTGACATTCTGCTGTAGAATTTCCTGATACATCTTGGAATTCATCGGTCCCTCGATGATTGCAAGCCGTACAGCCTCCGCTATGCTTCCCAGGTGGGATGAGGTTTTGGAGTTGGTATGCAGTGTTTTGTTATCTCCAAACATAACGTTGTGCACATTTACCAACATGTTCAACTTTTGTCACTGTCCACAGAACATTGTTCCAGGAGTTGCTGTGGAACATCCATGTGGTCTTTAGCAAACTTGAGAGGGGCAGTGGTGGTTTTTTTTGGGGGGAGAGCAGTGGTTTCCTCCATGGTGACCTCGCATGATCACCACTCCTGTTCAGATTTCTTCTTATGGTGGACTCATAAACACAGACGTAAGACAAAGTCAACCACCTGTTCGCTAGATCCCATCCCCACTCAGCTAGTCAAAGATTCCCTCGAAGGACTGGCAGGACCTATAATTAGTATGATGAATGCATCGCTTGCGTCAGGCGTTGTACCTGATCAATTTAAGGTAGCGGTTGTTAGACCGCTCTTAAGAAGTCAAATTTGGATCAACAAGTTCTTAACAACTACAGGCCTGTCTCAAAGGTCCCATTTCAATCTAAAAGTCTTGGGAGAATAGTTGTTGCCCAACGTCAATCATATCTGGATTCAAATAATATACTTGAGAAATTTTAGTCTGGTTTCTGAAACTGCATTAACAAGAGTCGTAAATGATATTCTCTTAGCTACTGATGCAGGGAATGCAACAGTGCTTGTGCTTTGCTTCTAGATCTTAGAGCTGCCTTTGACACGGTTGACCTCTCTGTTTTGTTACACAGGCTTGAGTTTGAGGTTGGCTTATCTGGAACCGTCCTTCAGTGGTTTACTTCACATTTTACTCATCGTTTTCATTATGTTCAAATATCTAATAATTGTACTGCTTCATCAATGTCACCAGTTCAATTTGGGGTACCAGAAGATCAGTGCTGGGACCAATATTGCTCTCTCTCTCTACATGCTGCTGCTAGGTAGGATAATATGAAAAAATAATATGAACTTTCATTCATATGCTGATGACACTCAAATAAACATTTTGTTTACACCAAACGACAACTCTTCTATTATCAGTTTAGTTAAATGCATTAAGGAAGGAAATACTTGGATGTGTGAAAACTTTTTGTTACTCAACTCTGAGAAAAATGAGGATCTGTTGATCGGAGGCAACAATACTGATAGGACTACTATAACTTCAGCACTTAACTCAGAGGATTTAAACATCTGCCTCAAAGAGACAGCACGTTACCTAGGCGGCATATTAGACACAAGGCTCTTAACAACTTGCATTGTTAAGTGCCTTGGGACAACCTTGTTGTGAAAGGTGCTATATAGAAATACATTGATTTGAATTGAATTGACAATGTAAAATGTTGTGTGTGTTGTTTGTTAAACAAGACTGTCTTTATTTATCAAAAAATAAAAGGAATTTGCTAGGAATGCAAACGTTAGGTTGCGCTTCTTCATGCTGCATCGTCGGCATGAGTGGAGCTTTTTAAACGTCTGTACTTACTGTGCCCCATAAGAAATCGTTTGTCCCCATTCAAAAGAGATTGTGCGATGTCCTGCAGTGTTCGCAAAGCAAACCTTTGACAGTTTGAAAAGAGGAATTTATTCTGCTTCCTGTGCGTGCAGTAGTTACAAATTTGAACGTCTTTACACGATCTGCTGCAGTTTTCAGTGGGCGGGCTTTGTCAGAGGGCTTGGAAAAACGCACTGTGTTTCGGCTCGGGAAACATCATGAGAAGTGTCCTGCATGTTTTCTGTGTATAGCTGTCTTTTAACGCATACAGAATTCATTCGAAATCATTGATTTCTCCAATTAACAAGGTTCCCTTAAAGGATGAGTCAAAGTAACGTCTAATCGGATTAGTTTCCTTAGAGCTGGTTCAGAGTTTGCTCAAGAGTTTACCTTTCACAGATGCGCAAAGAAAAATGTTGGGGGTGCACGCTTCAAGGTGCCTTACAGCTGTAGGGAGTGATTCGAGACGATTTGTGGCGTGTGCTCGTTCCCATATACCGTACGCCCCGGGGTGCAGTGCTAAGATGAAGTACAATACCGCTTGGGCACGTAACGGCGTTACACGCAAGTGCGGGACGTGAGGCTTTTCGTTTGTTCATTTTGTTTTGCTCTGCTTTGCTTTGTTTCGTGGTCAAGAGGCGTAAGGTAAGTCGTAATCCAGGGAGAACACTGGTGGCAAACAGTCCGAGGTGAGAGGCGAGGTCCAAAGTCGAAAAGGCAGAAGGGGAGTCCAATATCCAGAATAAACGAGGTAATGGAAAAAACGCCAGGTAGAGCTCTCAAGGAGTAGACTCAATACCAGCGGGAAGCAAGTAAAGATGGTAAAAATAGCACTGCGTACCCCACGGTGGAGTGTGTGCAGGTGGGTTAACTCGTGCGGCGGCGTTTGTTAATAATCACCCTCTGCTGGTGCTGTTTAGATTGCTTAAGAGTTGGTCTTAACTGCCTGGCGGTCATGACAAGCTCCTCTTTAAGCTGTGGTTTAGTTTTGCATTCATGTGTTTCTAGAGCAGTTATTTATGGGGGTGGGTGGGTCCTTCACAGAGGCTCAGGACAAATCCCCTGCATGAAAGTCTACTGTGTGCGTTCAAACAGTCACAGGTCAAGAGCCAGGCAGGAGGACAATGGACAGATGAGCCAACGAACTAAAAATAAAAGAACAGATATGAAAAAGCCACCATCTTTTTCTTTTTGACATTTTCCGACTTTCATGCAAGCCAGGACAAAGTTGCTCGTAGCTACTTGTGGATTCAAATACTCTATCGAGTGCTTTGATGAGTTTTTGCAATTTGATTGTCGTCCTGTCAGCCTGTTTCTGTTTTTTTTTTTTCAATCTAGGGATGGAAAGTATGAGGGAAATGATGGAGCAATCAATAACCGCTCCGGAAAAATGGCAGAAAGAAATGGTCCGTCACTAAGGACATTTGTGAAGCAGAGGAGTGACATCACCACAAAGGCGACTTATTCTGCTGATCGTTTTGGTGAATAATGATTGAGGCGTGTTAAGAGAAAGGTAGCTGCGTCAGCATGCTTAGGCTGCAAAGGATAAAGCAAAGGTTTACTCCATGCTGAAAAAAGAAGAAAAGAAGCACAACGTTTCGACTGTGGAGCCTTCTGCGCCATCTTCTTTAGCGATGGTGATGATGTTTACATTGGAAAAACTGAGACACGCATACTGGAGGGGCTTGAACCACCAACTTTTCAGCACCACAGAGTCTGACAGTCTTTTGTGCACCCTACATTTGCAGGTTTATGGTCAAAGAAAACAATCACTTGCGCTTCTTGCAGCCGGCAATCTTTTTCCACTGACAACCAAGAAATGGATTTCATCTTTCACAAGCTGTATGGATTTCTTCAAAAACAAGTTATTCCAGAAAGGAAATGAATTCTTGCATTAAACTGAACCAAGCTGTACATGTTTGTCTGAAATGAGACATTCGGCACAACAAGACACGGAGAGAGGCACCGCTGGTATTCAGACCCAGGATCGCCTGCTTACTAGGCGGGCACTTTAAGCCACTAGGGAACAGCGCCAGCGGAGCACCGCGCTTTTACAGACACTTGGACACATCTGCGTTCGGTGTGCACTTAACCTGCTCTCTGAGCCCGTTGCCTCCGTCCCATTTAATAGCAGAACTGACGCCAAGAGAAATGATGAGAAATGGCATTTATCGGGCACTTTTCATGTCCAAGGAGTTCAATGCCCTTGACACCTCCCCAAGGTGACAGAGCTGTGCATTCTTTGGCGACACCATTTTTTCTTTTGTTTAATTTCTATACTTATTGATAGAATAAAAACGATATGTCATGTACTGTAAGGGAAATGTCTCTTTTCATGGGGAAAGCTAGCACCAGCAAATGTTGTGTTTAGAAGAAGTGATTTAACATGACACGTGACCTAATTTACCGGAGCAAAAGCTCACCCAGCAAGCCCTGCTTTACTTCTACAGGAGAGAAGTACTGTAGAGTCTGCAAGATGTTCAGCTGGGTAGCTACGTCAGCATGCCTCGGCTGCAAAGGAACAAGTACTAGGTTTATTGCATGCTGAAAAGAGAAGAACGGAAACACAGCGTTTCGACTGTGAGGTCTTCTCACACCTGAAGAAGCCTCACACCTGTAAAAGGCTCCATGGTTTTCTTTCTTCTCTTTTCAACATGGAATACACCTATTGTCTGCAAGATGTGACAATTTCATGGTGTTTTGGAAGAAAACCTTTTTTCTTTGAATTCAAAATCAATCGGAATTTCAGCACGACACATCAACACTTTTTCTGTTTTAAGGAGATGATATTTTAAACCTGATAAAAATAGTAGGAAACACAAGTTTCTTGCTGTGAAAATTTAGATGGGGAAGTGTACTACTAGTAGCAGTGTAGAGCTCTCTGTGGTGGAGTGCAAGCGCATGTTCTATGGGCCAGTGGCGTAATGGATAACGCGTCTGACTTCGGATCAGAAGATTGGAGGTTCGAGTCCTGCCTGGCTCGTGAGGCTTTTAAACCTCTCAGGTTCCTCGGTAACAGGTTGCCGTCATGTATATGAACTATAGAAAAGCATTTGCCACAACCCGTAAATTAGCACGCAAGTGCGGGCTGGTGAACACAGAACTGTATGGAGATCATCTCCAGCTCCGAGCTCAATTGCAATGAAAAAACATGCAGAACAGAACTGGAGAGCAGCTGAATTTGTGCTCGGTAGGGTGGGGAGGACTCAGCATTGCTATTGTTCTAATTGGCATGAACTGCAGGGGATCTGAATCAGAACATGTCAGTTAGTTTGATCATTGCGTCAGTATGTAGGCCACGTTAATACAGAATTATTACTTTGTCTGTCTCGTCTTTGTATATAGCTGAATGTCCCTGACAATTTCATGTTAGTTTTTAAGAACGACATTGGTGCTAATATATACATATATAGCATATAAGGAACACGTAAAAGTTTAGTCCATGCTGAAAAGATAAGAAAACCGCCACAACGTTTCATCTTGGAATAAATCTTTACTTGTTGTTTTGCAGCCTACCCATTCTGACCTAACTCCTCCCTTGAAATTCCCTAACAGATAAGGGTACGTAACGGCTCATGCGATGCTCAGTTGCAATTTGTCCCAAAACAAACAAGAACAGCAGCTGAGGGTTTGAGTTTGAACATGCACTGTATTAAAGCAGCTTTTATTTCCATTGATAAATGCTAGATATTCCTACAGAGATTCTCCAGGTGAGTAAGCGATTCCTGTTTCTGTTTCTATTTCTGTTTCATATATATATACAGTATATATATGTTACATGTGTCTCTGCAATAGTATAAATGTGTTATACACTATCAGGGGCTGCTTTTTTGTGCACCTCATCTACAACAAGGGTTTTTTTTTTCATTTATGTTTGTGGACCTTCACCATTTGAGGAAGTGAGTTAGATTAGAAAGTTACAGGTATGGTGAGCAATGACTGACAAAGGCACGTACTGCGTATTCCTTACAGAAGTGTAAGCAATTTGTTCTAAAAAACACCGGCTAAAGTCCAACATCGTTAGCAATCTTATTACTTAAACAGAATTAACATCAATAAACTGTAAGGTGCTGGTACATGCGAGTAGATTTGATCTTCTATTAAACAAAAATGCAATTACAGCTCTAAAAAGGTCAACCTAGACTTCTGTAACTGATCTGTTCAGGTCATCGCTGTTTCTCTGACCTTGTGAGTCTTTGGAATTTTAAAAGTGTATTTTGCTTGCCTTTCATGTGGTCTGTGTACAAGTCACTGTGGCGTATGCGGTCCTACACAGCCTTGCTATAGACGTGACGAGCCTCCGCTATGTTGCAATGGAGAACAGGTTCAGTACGGAGCTGCCGAGAAAATTCAGCTGGAAAGCTCGTTGCAGAAAAGCATCGTTCTCTGTGTCCAGCGGCAAAGCGTCCATCGTGGGTGCTGAAGAATCGATTTCACAGGCTGTGGGTCCAGGCGATTTAGAGTGTTAAAGGTCCCAGTGAAAACGAAACGGCGCCGGTCCTTTTACACGCACGCACGCAACCAAATGCAAAGGACGCCGTAGTCGGCAGGATTTGAACCTGCGCGGGGAGACCCCAACGGATTTCAAGTCCGTCACCTTAACCTCTCGGCCACGACTACAGCAAGCGCCGCGGCCGCTGCCTTCTTGCTACAATCGAACAGGGAGTGCGAGGCGGCGGCGGCAGCGGAGGCAACTTTTTTCAAGTTCGCTCTCCGTTTAAGAAACCTTTTACGCCATACGTGCAAGCACACACACACACACCTCAGAGGACTTAAGGGTGGCTTCAAGTTGGAATGATAAAGTCTCCCCGTTCGGACATGAAAACAGAACGTTCTTAGACAGAAAGCAATCAACAACAGAGACATCTGGACGACGATTTTAGTCACTGCACTTTGAATAGCATTTTTACTCCAGTTACAGGAGATGCACCAATGGCCCTTGACCTACGCTCTTACCAATGCCTTGAACATTCAAACAAAACAGCCCTCAAGTCCTGCGGTTTAATATAACGCTGTTACGTGTCGAGGCAGTATTTGACTCTGTCCTACCGTTGAGACACGGGGCGTATATGGAAATGAACACATGCTACGGATCGTCTCTAATCGGTCCCTACAGTTGGAAGGCTCCTTGAAGCGTGCACCCCCATCATTCATCTTTGCGCATCTGTGAAAGGTAGACTCTTGAGCAATGTTTGAGCCAGCTCTAAGGCAACTAGTGCTATTGGACAGACACCTCTGGAAGATCCTAAGAGTCTCTTAACACCACTTCCAGCAGCAAGCTTAATTGTTCGTTGGAGGTCTCCCACCCAGGTACTGACCAGGCAAAGAATCACCAGTACATTGAATGAGGAAGTTAATCCTGAAATCCAATTACATATCTCAAGGTAAGACAAATCCATAAGAACATGTCTTAGTATTACTTCGTTTACATTAGTATGGCACTGAGTTGGAGCTCCTCTTTAAGCTGTGGTTTAGTTTTGCATTCATGTGTTTCTAGAGCAGTTATTTATGGGGGTGGGTGGGTCTTTCACAGAGGCTCAGGACAAATCCCCCGCCTGAAAGTCTAATGTGTGCGTTCAGACAGTCACAGGTCAAGAGCCAGGCAGGAGGACAATGGACAGAAGAGCCAACGAACTAAAAATAAAAGAACAAATATGAAAAAGCCACCATCTTTTTCTTTTTGACATTTTCCGACTTTCATGCAAGCCAGGACAAAGTTGCTCGTAGCTACTTGTGGATTCAAATACTCTATCGAGTGCTTTGATGAGTTTTTGCAATTTGATTGTCGTCCTATCAGCCTGTTTCTGTTTTTTTTTTTTCAATCTTGGGATGGAAAGTATGAGGGAAATGATGGAGCAATCAATAACCGCTCCGGAAAAATGGCAGAATGAAATGGTCCGTCACTAAGGACATTTGTGAAGCAGAGGAGTGACATCACCACAAAGGCGACACATTCTGCTGATGGTTTTGGTGAATAATGATTGAGGTGCGTTAAGAGAAAGGTAGCTGTGTCAGCATGCGTAGGCTGCAAAGGATCAAGCAAAGGTTTACTCCATGCTGAAAAGAGAAGAAAAGAAGCACAACGTTTCGACTGTGGAGCCTTCTGCGCCATCTTCTTTAGCGGTGATGATGTTTACATTGGAAAAACGGAGACATGCGTCCCTGGGTGGGCTTGAACCACCAACCTTTCGGTTAACAGCCGAACGCGCTAACCGATTGCGCCACAGAGACTGACGGCCGCTTGTGCTCCCTACATTTGCAGGTTTATGGTCAAAGAAAACAATCACTTGCGCTTCTTGCAGCCGGCAATCTTTTTCCACTGACAACCAAGAAATGGATTTCATCTTTCACAAGCTGTATGGATTTCTTCAAAAACAAGTTATTCCAGAAAGGAAATGAATTCTTGCATTAAACTGAACCAAGCTGTACATGTTTGTCTGAAATGAGACATTCGGCACAACAAGACACGGAGAGAGGCACCGCTGGTATTCAGACCCAGGATCGCCTGCTTACTAGGCGGGCACTTTAAGCCACTAGGGAACAGCGCCAGCGGAGCACCGCGCTTTTACAGACACTTGGACACATCTGCGTTCGGTGTGCACTTAACCTGCTCTCTGAACCCGTTGCCTCCGTCCCATTTAATAGCAGAACTGACGCCAAGAGAAATGATGAGAAATGGCATTTATCGGGCACTTTTCATGTCCAAGGAGCTCAATGCCCTTGACACCTCCCCAAGGCGACAGAGCTGTGCATTCTTTGGCGACACCATTTTTTCTTTTGTTTAATTTCTATACTTATTGATAGAATAAAAACGATATGTCATGTACTGTAAGGGAAATGTCTCTTTTCATGGGGAAAGCTAGCACCAGCAAATGTTGTGTTTAGAAGAAGTGATTTAACATGACACGTGACCTAATTTACCGGAGCAAAAGCTCACCCAGCAAGCCCTGCTTTACTTCTACAGGAGAGAAGTACTGTAGAGTCTGCAAGATGTTCAGCTGGGTAGCTACGTCAGCATGCCTCGGCTGCAAAGGAACAAGTACTAGGTTTATTGCATGCTGAAAAGAGAAGAACGGAAACACAGCGTTTCGACTGTGAGGTCTTCTCACACCTGAAGAAGCCTCACACCTGTAAAAGGCTCCATGGTTTTCTTTCTTCTCTTTTCAACATGGAATACACCTATTGTCTGCAAGATGTGACAATTTCATGGTGTTTTGGAAGAAAACCTTTTTTCTTTGAATTCAAAATCAATCGGAATTTCAGCACGACACATCAACACTTTTTCTGTTTTAAGGAGATGATATTTTAAACCTGATAAAAATAGTAGGAAACACAAGTTTCTTGCTGTGAAAATTTAGATGGGGAAGTGTACTACTAGTAGCAGTGTAGAGCTCTCTGTGGTGGAGTGCAAGCGCATGTTCTATGGGCCAGTGGCGTAATGGATAACGCGTCTGACTTCGGATCAGAAGATTGGAGGTTCGAGTCCTGCCTGGCTCGTGAGGCTTTTAAACCTCTCAGGTTCCTCGGTAACAGGTTGCCGTCATGTATATGAACTATAGAAAAGCATTTGCCACAACCCGTAAATTAGCACGCAAGTGCGGGCTGGTGAACACAGAACTGTATGGAGATCATCTCCAGCTCCGAGCTCAATTGCAATGAAAAAACATGCAGAACAGAACTGGAGAGCAGCTGAATTTGTGCTCGGTAGGGTGGGGAGGACTCAGCATTGCTATTGTTCTAATTGGCATGAACTGCAGGGGATCTGAATCAGAACATGTCAGTTAGTTTGATCATTGCGTCAGTATGTAGGCCACGTTAATACAGAATTATTACTTTGTCTGTCTCGTCTTTGTATATAGCTGAATGTCCCTGACAATTTCATGTTAGTTTTTAAGAACGACATTGGTGCTAATATATACATATATAGCATATAAGGAACACGTAAAAGTTTAGTCCATGCTGAAAAGATAAGAAAACCGCCACAACGTTTCATCTTGGAATAAATCTTTACTTGTTGTTTTGCAGCCTACCCATTCTGACCTAACTCCTCCCTTGAAATTCCCTAACAGATAAGGGTACGTAACGGCTCATGCGATGCTCAGTTGCAATTTGTCCCAAAACAAACAAGAACAGCAGCTGAGGGTTTGAGTTTGAACATGCACTGTATTAAAGCAGCTTTTATTTCCATTGATAAATGCTAGATATTCCTACAGAGATTCTCCAGGTGAGTAAGCGATTCCTATTTCTGTTTCATATATATATACAGTATATATATGTTACATGTGTCTCTGCAATAGTATAAATGTGTTATACACTATCAGGGGCTGCTTTTTTGTGCACCTCATCTACAACAAGGGTTTTTTTTTCATTTATGTTTGTGGACCTTCACCATTTGAGGAAGTGAGTTAGATAAGAAAGTTACAGGTATGGTGAGCAATGACTGACAAAGGCACGTACTGCGTATTCCTTACAGAAGTGTAAGCAATTTGTTCTAAAAAACACCGGCTAAAGTCCAACATCGTTAGCAATCTTATTACTTAAACAGAATTAACATCAATAAACTGTAAGGTGCTGGTACATGCGAGTAGATTTGATCTTCTATTAAACAAAAATGCAATTACAGCTCTAAAAAGGTCAACCTAGACTTCTGTAACAGATCTGTTCAGGTCATCGCTGTTTCTCTGACCTTGTGAGTCTTTGGAATTTTAAAAGTGTATTTTGCTTGCCTTTCATGTGGTCTGTGTACAAGTCACTGTGGCGTATGCGGTCCTACACAGCCTTGCTATAGACGTGACGAGCCTCCGCTATGTTGCAATGGAGAACAGGTTCAGTACGGAGCTGCCGAGAAAATTCAGCTGGAAAGCTCGTTGCAGAAAAGCATCGTTATCTGTGTCCAGCGGCAAAGCGTCCATCGTGGGTGCTGAAGAATCGATTTCACAGGCTGCGGGTCCAGGCGATTTAGAGTGTTAAAGGTCCCAGCGAAAACGAAACGGCGCTGGTCCTTTTACACGCACGCACGCAACCAAATGCAAAGGACGCCATAGTCGGCAGGATTTGAACCTGCGCGGGGAGACCCCAACGGATTTCAAGTCCGTCACCTTAACCACTCGGCCACGACTACAGCAAGCGCCGCGGCCGCTGCCTTCTTGCTACAATCGAACAGGGAGTGCGAGGCGGCGGCGGCAGCGGAGGCAACTTTTTTCAAGTTCGCTCTCCGTTTAAGAAACCTTTTACGCCATACGTGCAAGCACACACACACACACCTCAGAGGACTTAAGGGTGGCTTCAAGTTGGAATGATAAAGTCTCCCCGTTCGGACATGAAAACAGAACGTTCTTAGACAGAAAGCAATCAACAACGGAGACATGTGGACGACGATTTTAGTCACTGCACTTTGAATAGCATTTTTACTCCAGTTACAGGAGATGCACCAATGGCCCTTGACCTACGCTCTTACCAATGCCTTGAACATTCAAACAAAACAGCCCTCAAGTCCTGCGGTTTAATATAACGCTGTTACGTGTCGAGGCAGTATTTTTCTCTGTCCTACCGTTGAGACACGGGGCGTATATGGAAACGAACACATGCTACGGATCGTCTCTAATCGGTCCCTACAGTTGGAAGGCTCCTTGAAGCGTGCACCCCCATCATTCATCTTTGCGCATCTGTGAAAGGTAGACTCTTGAGCAATGTTTGAGCCAGCTCTAAGGCAACTAGTGCTATTGGACAGACACCTCTGGAAGATCCTAAGAGTCTCTTAACACCACTTCCAGCAGTAAGCTTAATTGTTCGCTGGAGGTCTCCCACCCAGGTACTGACCAGGCAAAGAATCACCAGTACATTGAATGAGGAAGTTAATCCTGAAATCCAATTACATATCTCAAGGTAAGACAAATCCATAAGAACATGTCTTAGTATTACTTCGTTTACATTAGTATGGCACTGAGTTGGAGCTCCTCTTTAAGCTGTGGTTTAGTTTTGCATTCATGTGTTTCTAGAGCAGTTATTTATGGGGGTGGGTGGGTCTTTCACAGAGGCTCAGGACAAATCCCCCGCCTGAAAGTCTAATGTGTGCGTTCAGACAGTCACAGGTCAAGAGCCAGGCAGGAGGACAATGGACAGACGAGCCAACGAACTAAAAATAAAAGAACAGATATGAAAAAGCCACCATCTTTTTCTTTTTGACATTTTCCGACTTTCATGCAAGCCAGGACAAAGTTGCTCGTAGCTACTTGTGGATTCAAATACTCTATCGAGTGCTTTGATGAGTTTTTGCAATTTGATTGTCGTCCTGTCAGCCTGTTTCTGTTTTTTTTTTTCAATCTAGGGATGGAAAGTATGAGGGAAATGATGGAGCAATCAATAACCGCTCCGGAAAAATGGCAGAAAGAAATGGTCCGTCACTAAGGACATTTGTGAAGCAGAGGAGTGACATCACCACAAAGGCGACACATTCTGCTGATGGTTTTGGTGAATAATGATTGAGGCGCGTTAAGAGAAAGGTAGCTGTGTCAGCATGCGTAGGCTGCAAACGATCAAGCAAAGGTTTACTCCATGCTGAAAAGAGAAGAAAAGAAGCACAACGTTTCGACTGTGGAGCCTTCTGCGCCATCTTCTTTAGCGGTGATGATGTTTACATTGGAAAAACGGAGACATGCGTCCCTGGGTGGGCTTGAACCACCAACCTTTCGGTTAACAGCCGAACGCGCTAACCGATTGCGCCACAGAGACTGACGGCCGCTTGTGCTCCCTACATTTGCAGGTTTATGGTCAAAGAAAACAATCACTTGCGCTTCTTGCAGCCGGCAATCTTTTTCCACTGACAACCAAGAAATGGATTTCATCTTTCACAAGCTGTATGGATTTCTTCAAAAACAAGTTATTCCAGAAAGGAAATGAATTCTTGCATTAAACTGAACCAAGCTGTACATGTTTGTCTGAAATGAGACATTCGGCACAACAAGACACGGAGAGAGGCACCGCTGGTATTCAGACCCAGGATCGCCTGCTTACTAGGCGGGCACTTTAAGCCACTAGGGAACAGCGCCAGCGGAGCACCGCGCTTTTACAGACACTTGGACACATCTGCGTTCGGTGTGCACTTAACCTGCTCTCTGAGCCCGTTGCCTCCGTCCCATTTAATAGCAGAACTGACGCCAAGAGAAATGATGAGAAATGGCATTTATCGGGCACTTTTCATGTCCAAGGAGCTCAATGCCCTTGACACCTCCCCAAGGCGACAGAGCTGTCCATTCTTTGGCAACAACATTTTTTCTTTTGTTTAATTTCTATACTTATTGATAGAATAAAAACGATATGTCATGTACTGTAAGGGAAATGTCTCTTTTCATGGGGAAAGCTAGCACCAGGAAATGTTGTGTTTAGAAGAAGTGATTTAACATGACACGTGACCTAATTTACCGGAGCAAAAGCTCACCCAGCAAGCCCTGCTTTACTTCTACAGGAGAGAAGTACTGTAGAGTCTGCAAGATGTTCAGCTGGGTAGCTATGTCAGCATGCCTCGGCTGCAAAGGAACAAGTAATAGGTTTATTGCATGCTGAAAAGAGAAGAAAGGAAACACAACGTTTCGGCCGTGAGGTCTTCTCACACCTGAAGAAGCCTCACACCTGTAAAAGGCTCCATTGTTTTCTTTTTTCTCTTTTCAACATGGAATACACCTATTGTCTGCAAGATGTGACAATTTCACAGTGTTTTGGAAGAAAACGTTTTTTCTTTGAATTCAAAATCAATCGGAATTTCAGCACGACACATCAACACTTTTTCTGTTTTAAGGAGATGATATTTTAAACCTGATAAAAATAGTAGGAAACACAAGTTTCTTGCTGTGAAAATTTAGATGGGGAGGTGTACTACTAGTAGCAGTGTAGAGCTCTCTGTGGTGGAGTGCAAGCGCATGTTCTATGGGCCAGTGGCGTAATGGATAACGCGTCTGACTTCGGATCAGAAGATTGTAGGTTCGAGTCCTGCCTGGCTCGTGAGGCTTTTAAACCTCTCAGGTTCCTCGGTAACAGGTTGCCGTCATGTATATGAACTATAGAAAAGCATCTGCCACAACCTGTAAATTAGCACGCAAGTGCGGGCTAGTTAACACAGAACTGTATGGAGATCATCTCCAGCTCCGAGCTCAATTGCAATGAAAAAACATGCAGAACAGAACTGGAGAGCAGCTGAATTTGTGCTCAGTAGGGTGGGGAGGACTCAGCATTGCTATTGTTCTAATTGGCATGAACTGCAGGGGATCTGAATCAGAACATGTCAGTTAGTTCGATCATTGCGTCAATATGTAGGCCACGTTAATACAGAATTATTACTTTGTCTGTCTCGTCTTTGTATATAGCTGAATGTCCCTGACAATTTCATGTTAGTTTTTAAGAACGACATTGGTGCTAATATATACATATATAGCATATAAGGAACACGTAAAAGTTTAGTCCATGCTGAAAAGATAAGAAAACCGCCACAACGTTTCATCTTGGAATAAATCTTTACTTGTTGTTTTGCAGCCTACCCATTCTGACCTTACTCCTCCCTTGAAATTGCCAAACAGATAAGGGTACGTAACGGCTCATGCGATGCTCAGTTGCAATTTGTCCCAAAACAAACAAGAACAGCAGCTGAGGGTTTGAGTTTGAACATGCACTGTATTAAAGCAGCTTTTATTTCCATTGATAAATGCTATATATTCCTACAGAGATTCTCCAGGTGAGTAAGCGATTCCTGTTTCTGTTTCTATTTCTGTTTCATATATATATATACAGTATATATACAGTATTGTACTATTATTATATAATTCGTTACACTGTGGCTGTGTTGTGTGTGTTAAGCTGCTGTTGCACTGCAATTTCCCTCACGGGATCAATAAAGTATCTATCTATAAGAAGACATTACCAACAACGACCACAAGATGGAGATATTGTCTAGACATTACCAACAACGACCACAAGATGGAGATATTGTCCAAAGAGGCAAGAAGGGCAAAGCCGCGATAAGGTAAAATCATTTTTTGTAAGAGATTGGTGTCAGAATGCACATCCGTATCCCAAACAGAATCTCTAGTAAAATATGATCATTTGTGAAACAGGCAAATGAGTGTCTGCTACAATATGATTGCTACAGATGCAGCCATTCAAAATGTGCGGGCGATACTGCATTATTTTCCGGTACGCTGTACGCAGTCTACCGCGAGTTACCGGTAAATACCGCTAGCAAAATAATAGTATCCGGAATTTCCGCAAGGTGGAGCTAATAAAGCTCAACTTCTCATGTTTGAGCTGTAGCCATCAAAGTCTTTAATGAAGATATTACTAATAGTATTAATAATAAATGACCTTGGACAAGCTGTAAACTCAAAGTATTGCCCTGGTCCACATTATTTTTTTCACTGACCTTCTTTGTAAAAGTAACACCACAGCATTTCGCAATCACGCATTTTTTTCCAATCATGCAAAGTACAGTAATTTTTGAGAATCGATTCACCATGCCTTTCACATGCTCATAAAAGAGATTGATTTAGGAACATAAACATATTACCGTATGCAAACTGTACTGTATACAGTTTGTATATGTATATGTATATGTATATGTATATTTAATGTCTTAACTGTGCCCGTTTAAGTATTGAATATTTATATGGAATTTTACCACTGAAGGGAAATCTTAGTGCCTGAGCATAAAAAGAATAGGAGCGTAATGCAACGCGTGTGAAGGCCATAAACGATATTAATTTTGGAACATAAACATACAGTATATGGCTGGTCTCGGTACTTTAAAGAAAACATACACGAAACATGGTTTCATTATGACCAGAATCGGTCTTGAGATATTTTTAACTTGATTTACAGTATTTGAGAGGTATGTCTTGACACCGATACTACGTAAATACTCCTCACGTATATGTTTCTAGGTTTATATTATGCATTTCATACGGTCAAATTGCTTTTGAGCAACTGATGAGAAGCGCGAAACGGTATGCCCGGGGCGTTTTAGTTTTTGTTTTGTTTTAATGCAGTGCAGTGGATTGATTAGAGATATCAAGTACATACAAGTCATTTTTTAAATGTTGTAGTTCGTCTTGTAAAAATGTTACGAGTACATCATCTGTCAACAATTACACAGGTTCTGTTTCCATATTGCGGTTTTTGGTTACGTAATACTATTTTCTAATTTCACGTTGTGAATATATGATTTGGGCAAACAGAGCCGCAAAGAAGTACATTATGGGTTGTTGTTGTTTTTTTGCAGTTTTATCTAAAATAAGCGATGCTTAAACCTTTGTCTGATTCTTGTGAAACTATCCACACGACAGTTACCTAGGAGTTGACTTCAGTGATGTCACTGATGGGATGTTTCTAAAAATCCATCCTCTGTAAAACATCTTCTCTAGTTGTTCTGCATATGTATTCGCTAATGAAGCTGTGTGTTCTGAGCCTGGTTCTCTACATTTCTGTATGAACCAGCTTAGAGGGCTAAAGACAGCTTGTGTTTAAATTGAGTGTAAGGTAATTTATGCTTCTAAAGTCATGGTCAGCATTTATTATTGTACTGTGCTGTAAACTTCTTCTGTGCCTAATTACATTATTTTATAGTCGATAATGTTTCTGTAGTGCTTTTTCAGCCCTCAGCATGTGACTGCGCTGGTGGTGCTGTGGGTTAGGTTCCTGACTCCTATGTCACATGGTCTGTGGTTGAATCTCATGGAACTATGACTTTAATTTTTAACAAACATTTCTTTGAAAAAATGAAACATTTCCCTTGGTCAGAGATTAAATAAAACCTCACTCGCATCAAAACAAATTTATATTTCTAAATATCACAACATGATCGAATTTACGTCTTTTTAATAACAATGAATAGTCACCTATGCGTTACAAAATAAACATTTATATTGATTTGAATCGAGTTTTGATTTAAATCGTAAACGCGTGTTTAAAGGCGATATACTGTATAAAAGCGCTGATTCTTATGGAATGTGTTTGGCCGGGGATTCAAAAAAATTATTTTTTTTAATCGCGTATCTAAGGAAAATTGCAGTATAACTTTGTTCATGCACAAACAGTGGCATGTTACATTATAATTTGGGTGTCTCCTCTTGCCAGAAAGCTCTAAATTGGATTTTGAGTGCGGTTTTTGACTTTTTCTAAATTGCAACCCATAAATAAAGCTGATACAGTTTAGACTTACTGTATTCTAAACTGTATTACAACATCACATTGGACAATGCAACGTAAATTGCAAAAATGCACTTGGAATCTGTCCAAGCCCTACTACGAAAATTATTAAAACTGCGACACTTATCATTCATCTTTAAATAAACTTTATTTTATATAGCGTTTTAAGCGAATAGGTAATTAGATTGCTCATAAACCTAATCGCTTTTTCTACATAAACACAGCGTGATTGCTCTCTGAAAATGCTTTTTTCTTTATATTTAGGCTCAGATTTCAACTATAGATTGTATTATTATAAACTTTCTTGGAAAAATGTCTTTTATGTAAACCATGTTTGCTATTAATTCATTTAGGGCTAAAATACGTTCATTGTCTTCCAATCGAGTCGAGTTGACATTGGAAGCTTGCCACGCCCGGACTGTTATACCAACGCATTAGCATGTTGAAGCGATTTCATTGAGGAGGCCATCTACTAGTTAACACTGTACTTCCTACTTTGAAAACACCTGTGAAATTGGTTTAATTCGTCACAGCCAGCACTCCGGCAGAGAGGGGGGTTGTACTCGTTAATGTCTGATGACATACAAGTGGAAAGATTACAGATTTTAATGGTTTTTTTTCTGAACCAGGGAAAATCTGATCATGTTTCTCTATAACAATAATAAAAAACTTTATTTTAAATTATTTTACATATCCCGCTTGCACATCGCACGACTTTAATAAATCTATTCTTTATTAATACTAAATAAATAATACTAAAAATACTACAGCAAAGAGGTCACTTGATTTTTGGAATAATTCCAAATAGCACAATGATCCACTGGCATTCCTGAAGTCTGTTTAGTGCATAATCTTCCAAATACAATCACTAAGCAATTATAAGAATTATACCATCCTATTTCTTTGTGATGTCCTGTAAAAACTAAACCTATTTTTATAAGGCTTTTACTCAAAAGGTTTCCAAACACACAAAGCATTTGTGAAGTACTATAGTATTTCTAAAGGTTACTGGTACAACATCAATCATTAAAGCTTAACAATAAAGTTTAGATTGCTGACTATGGACTAACTACATTAACTAACTGCAATGCAACATTATACATTTTACAAGAATATCTGGTTGAATTCTTGCATTTGTAGCCAATTTAATGCGAGAGAAATAAGCCAATTTAATTATTTCACAAAAAATAATGTAATATAAAATGGATGTTTTTAACTTTATTGTAGTGTTTTAGAAACTAATATGTCTTCAAAAATGGTTGTTTTTCACTCCTAGGAATGAAAGCTGTTGTTATATGATGTTTATTTTCAAATTTGGAAAAATCAAAGGATTCTAGCTTTCTCCCCTTGCAGGCATCGGACACAGAGAACCTCATGGTTTTCCTAAAAATCATTTTTTATGTTCCCTGGTGTTCCAAACTTAGTTTTAATTTGTTATTATGTTAAAAACAGGGTAATAAATTTCTAATTGGACTATAAATAATGTCATATTGTCTGCTATAAAACTGATGTTTTCAACTCTATTGTAGAGATTCTAGAATCATCTAATAGAGAATTGAAATAAAAAAAGGGCATAAGAAAACATTACCAACAACGACCACAAGATGGAGATATTGTCTAGACATTACCAACAACGACCACAAGATGGAGATATTGTCCAAAAAGGCAAGAAGGGCAAAGCCGCGATAAGGTAAAATCATTTTTTGAAAGAGATTGCTGTCAGAATGCACAACTGAATCCCAAACAGAATCTCTAGTCAAATATGATCATTTGTGAAACAGGCAAATGAGTCTCTCAGGTGCCCATTGCTCATTTTCAGACACATTTATGCAATACTTTCACCATGCGTTGAGCAATAGGGATTAAAGATACCAGAGGTAAGGTTTAAAAGTGATTCTGAGGTGCAACACATCAGCAATACAGCTAGGCATCTGAAATGCGGGGTTTGAGAGCCCTTCAGGGAACACCGTACCCTAAAGGTACCAGAAGTCCAGTAGTATAAGCATTAAGTCACTGTCACCCCTGTTACAATGTGATTGCTACATATCTTCATTTCTTTGGTTTTTAAGGAGTAAGAGTGCAGGGGGTCTAAATCTGCGATCCAGTGTGTTGAAGTATTTCACAACATTACCTGTAGCCCGTATGGAAATAAATACTAATTCTGATTATTGCCCTGGGCATGTACCAATAAATCACTGAGCATATATATATATATATCACTGTGTTGAAGCTAGAGACCTGTATGTAATATTATGGTGCTAAAATGTCATTTTCACATATATTAATGTAATAAATGATTGCTTATGCTTTATAAACAAATCTAATTAAAATAAATGATTAAGTTTTGTATTTATCTTGTACCATAGAACATGATTTTCTTTGTATTTCAAGCCCACAAAGTGTCCAAATGACGCACTACATGATATAAGGAAGATTATCACATGCATATCGGTATTATCTTTCTTATGAAAATGCATTCCTTTCATTACCTTTTACTTTTTAAAATGAACTCAAATTGTGTATAATGTAATAATTTAAGTAGAAGTGCTTCACTGTTCTATGCCGTCTGGAAATAAATCCTCAGACTACTTACTGCCCTGGGCATGTACCAATAAATTACAGGAGCACATCTATATATCACTGCGTTGAAGCAGGAGACACACAATCACTGCAAACACATCCTAAATACAGTGTTCTAGCACCTTTGACCTCATCCAGAACATATCATTTCTTGAAAGGGATTGCTGTCCGAATGCACATCTGAATCCCAAACAGAATCTCTAGTAAAATACGATCATTTGTGAAACAGGCAAATGACTGTCTCAGGGGCCCATTCCTCATTCTCAAGACACATGTATGCAGTACGTACACCATGCATTGAGCAATAGGGATTAAAGACACCACAGCTAAGGTTAGAAGTCATTCTGACTATATTCTAAAATATTGGACTCATATTCTTATGATGGCAGACATGATGCTGCGTTTAAAACCGGGGTTAATGGACATTATATGACTGTCAATTCTGTTTTGTTTTGGAGACTCTTGGCTGCCTATATGGTACACTGCAGCGTGAAGGAATTATTTTCCAAAACTGTGTCAGCTCAAAAGTTGTAAGAGAACCTCTCCAGCTGCTTTAACTCTCTTCATTTTTGTCATTTAATTGTCCGTCGGCACTATGTGGCAGCGTTGCATGACAACCCCTCTCACCACGGAAAGGAACCTAACAGCTTTGGTAAGAGAGTAGAAAAGGACCTGGCCAGTAAGGGGCACGAACCCGTGACTTTGGCGTTATTAGCACCATGCTCTAACCAACTGAGCTAACCGGCCTCACGACAGTGGTCCTCTCTGTGCTGCAAAAAATCGAACTCAGGGAATTTCTTTTGCCCTCCTTTGAATAGAAAGCCGTGTAATTCAGTGTACGGGCTTTCTCATGCAGTTTCATGGTTCTTGTAACCCAAATCCTACACTGGCCTGAAGTGCCCCCCATTTCACAGAATTTTTCAGCTGATTTAAAATGTACCTAAAGGAGAAGCATTATTGAAGACGATCAATTACCAAGAGCTTTTGTCAAAGGTTTTGGTGGTCATTTTTAATGACCACAGAGCGCTGTGACCTCGGTTTTACATCTCATCCAAAAGACAGCGCCCTTTTACAACACAGTGTCTCCGTCACTATGCTGGGGCATTGGGACCCGCACAGACCTCAGGGTGAGCGCCCCACCGCCGGCACCATTAACACCGCTTCCAGCTGGAAGCTTTGTTTTTCCCTGTAGCTCACCCTCATCCGGGTACTGACCTGGCTCACACCTGCTTAGCTTCAGTGGGTTTTCAGTTGCGAGTTGCAAGGGGATGCAAGTGATGGAGCAGCTCGCTGCAAAAGCCACTGCATTGGCCGGGAATCAAAGCCGAGCCTCCCGCGTGGCAGGCGAGAATTCTACCACTGAACCACCAACGCTCAGAACCCGGGCCTTCAAAAAAGACGCTTTTTTGGTGCTCTGTGCAAAAAGCGTCGACATCTGCTTCCAGCTGTAAAATGCCATTCGCGGACGCTGAAGAACTTATTTGCAAGGGAGCGGGTACAAGCAATTTGGCATTTTAAAACCACCAGGAACACCGAACAGGCGCGCTTCTTTGCTTGCGCCGAAACACAACGACAGGAGGTGGACAACGTAGTCGGCAGGATTCGAACCTCTTTCTGTCTATTATATACTAAATGTTCTCTTGTCTGTCTCTTGTTTGTATAGAACTGAATGTCCCTGACAATGTACTGTTAGTTTTAATTGAAGAAAGGCATTTGTGTTCAAATATATCAGACAAGTTTACGTAACTGCTCATGCGACACTCAGTTGTAATTAGTCAAGAAATAAAGTCGAACAACAGCTGCGGGTTTGATTCTGAACGTATCAGATTGCAGCACCTTTTACTTCCATTGACAAATGATAGAGATTCGAAGAGAGATCCTTCAGACCAGCAAGCAAACCCACGGCTATTTCGGTTTTCTATCTAGGCAACGTTGGTGTCTGCAATAGCATACATGAAAGCGTGATGCAATTTCTGTGGCTAAATTTGTTGCACGTCATGCACAGTAAGAGTGTTTCTAACACCAAATAAAAAGTCAACAATTAGCGATTACGCCTTCTCCTCAGTTAACCCACTGAAACCCTTGCTGTTAACAGTTCTTTAATGCATGCTTTACGAGCACCTACATATTGTGTCGGTTCTTTCAGTTTTATTCATTAGGTTTTCAAAGGCATAAGTAGAACACCAGAGGTGCGAACGCAAGATGTGTGGTTATTTGAAGAACTCATTTCCATGGCAGCGGGGCCAAGCTATTTAGTGTTTTTATAGTACCAGAGAAGGAGAAGCGGCACTTCACCTTTGCCGCGCAGGCACAAGGAGACGTGCGGCAGACGCCGTAGTCGGCAAGATTTGAACCTGCATGGGGAGTCCCCAACGGATTTCGAGTCCATCGCCTTAACCACTCGGCCACGACTACAGCGAGTTCACCATCGCCGCATTCCTCCTTTAATCTAACACGGAGTGCGACGTGGCTGCGGAAACCTTTTCAAAGTCGCTCTCCGTTAAAAAAAAATAATACCTTTGACAAAATACGTGCCGGCAGACAGACACGCCTCAGAGGGTTTAAGGCTGGCTTCATGTCGGAATGATAAAGTCTCCCCGTCCGGACATGAAAATGCCACTTTGTTACACACAAAAAAAGAATCAACAACAGAGAAATGCCCACAAGCATTTGAAAAGCCGCACCACGTCGCACTTGAAATAGCTCTTACATTAGTGGTAGACACAGGAATCGCATTTTTATTTACGCTCTTACCAACGCGATGGAAAGCAAAACAAAGCAAAGCAGAGCAAAACAAAACGAACAAACGAAAACCCTGCACATAACGCCGTTACGTGCCCAAGTGGTATTGTACGTCATCCTAGCACTGCACCCCGGGGCGTACGGTACATGGGAACGAGCACACGCCACGAATCGTCTCGAATCACTCCCTACAGCTGTAAGGCACCTTGAAGCGTGCACCCCCAACATTCTTCTTTGCGCATCTGTGAAAGGTAAACTCTTGAGCAAACTCTGAACCAGCTCTAAGGAAACTAATCCGATTAGACGTTACTTTGACTCATCTTCTTACGCTCAGTGCCGGATTGCTCAAACTCCAGCTAGGGTTAGGGTTAGCATTCCCACGCTACTTAGACACTTTGTTTACGCTCAGTGCTGGATTTTGGGAACTTCAGGACGAGTGGGAATTTTCTCCTATCTGTCCATTCTGTTTTGTTTTGGAGACTCTTGGCTGCCTATGTTGTACAGTGCCGCGTGAAGGAAACATTTTCCAAAACTGTGTCAGCTCAAGAGTTGTAAGAAAACCTCTCCAGCTGCTACAACTCTCTTCATTTTTGTCATTTAATGTGACACTCGATGTATAACTGGAGCCTCACATATGCAAATGGTGCGGCTCCAGTTCGACACCCAGTTCGACACCACTTTACAGTATATGACAAAAGCATGGCAAACTGTGCCGGACCAGCAGATAACTTCCGCTTATTTTGACCATATTAAACATTGGAAATCTTCCCACTTGCATTTGTGACACTTGATTTTGGCTCCACCTAAGAAACTCTTAAATCTTCTAACACTTTTCTCTTCTCCCGCAACACACTTGTCTGTCGGCACTATGTGGAAGCGTTGCATGACAACCCATCTCACCACGGAAAGGAACCTAACAGCTTTGGTAAGAGAGTAGAATTACCTGAAGAACTGCTTTCCATGGAAGCAGGACCAAGCGATGTAGCATTTTTATAGTACCAGGAAAGGAGAAGCGGCACTTCGCCTTTGCCACACAGGCACAAGGCGACGTGCAGCAGACGCCGTAGTCAGCAGGATTCGAACCTGAGCAGGGAGTCCTCAATGGATTTCAAGTCCATCGCCTTAACTCTTCGGCCACAACTACAGTGAGCTCGCCGCCGCCGCATTCCTCCTCCGGAGTGCGAGGTGTCTGCGGAAACCTTTTTAAAGTCGCTCTCCGTTAAAAAAAAAATACCTTTCACAAGATACATGCCGGCAGACAGACACGCCTCAGAGGGTTTAAGGCTGGCTTCACGTTCAAATGATAAAGTCTCACCGTCCGGATGTCAAAATGCAACTTTGGCATACAGAAAAAAAACATCAACAAACCACAAATGTGGACAAGGATTTTACAAGCTGCACCACACTGCACTTTCAAAAGCATTTACATTCGTGTTAGACGCAGGAATTGTCCTTGTTTTGCGCGCTTACGAACGCCATACAAATAAAACAGGTCTACGGGTCTGAAACCTGCTCCACGGAAAACAGTTCTGTTGCGCTTTTGATCAAAGGGAGATTCTCTGTTCTTACTTTTTCATGACATAACACCCAAAGGGGCTTCTTTGGAGCTGGATTCCAACCAGCATCCTAAAGTTTCTTGGTCGTATCCTTTACAGTCCTCTGTTCGGTCGACATGGAACAGAAGGGGGCAGCTTTCCTCACACATACAGTGCAGTTCTGCATCAGACCTCTAACTCGTTTCCTTAGCTTGGATTTAAGCCACGAAGCAGGCTTCTACTGTATAAACGTCTAGAGGAATCACAAACTATTTGAGAGGCCATCATCCCAGGGGGATCTGACAAAGTCTATCCCTAAACACCTAGCGCAGTCTCTCGAGAGACTGTCAAAAATCGCTTTCTCCGTTTGTGCTGCAAGTAAGTGAAAATGCGGTCTCAACCCAGAGCCACTTGGCAGCAGCGGCACGTAAATACTGTTACTGCCACTGCTCGATACCGACGTTAGCCTACTATACCATGTTCAGCCACCGCTAGAAAATGTACAGCTCTAGTACTGGAGCAAACAGAAGGAGGGCCAACATCTAACAGGCACACGTGTCAGACATAGAGAGCGCCGAGGATGGGATTCGAACCCATGCGTGCAGAGCACAATGGATTAGCAGTCCATCGCCTTAACCACTCGGCCACCTCGTCAATGAAACTGGGCTGTCCAGACACGGGTTGGCACGCTCCAGATGATCTTTTTCTTTTTTTTCCCTCGTACTCGAGGGTCCTTTTCCTGTTCCACATGCGATTTCAACATTTTCCTTGGGAGATGTCAAGCCAGCAAGCCACTGCTGTGGTTCAGTGGCCAGTGTGGAGTTCAGTGGCCCTGTTGTACACAGAAAGCACATTGAGCTCCTTGGACATGAAAAGTTCCAGATAAAAGCCATTTGTCATCCTTTCTCTTGGTGTCGATGTTGCTATTGTATGTAAAGGTGGCAACTTGCTCAGCGAGCAGGCGGAGCACACACCGAATGCAGATGTGTCTGAGTGGTGTGTCCAAGTGGCTGCAAAAAAACAGCACTCCCGGGGCGCCGTGGCTTAGTTGGTTAAAGCGCCTGTCTAGTAAACAAGAAATCCTGGGTCCGAATCCCAGCGGTGCCTTTTTTTGTGCTGTGTTCTCGAACAGAACTGGTCATTTTGGACAACCGCATACGCCTAGACTTAATTAAATGCAAGTATTCATTTCCTGTCTTGAACGACTTGTTTTTCTTAAAATGGATGCAACTTGCAAAACATGAAATACAAACCTCGCTAATCAGCGCTCGCGGCTGGCAAAAAAAAAAGAAGTCAGCAATGTTTTTTTTCTTTAACCTTAACCCTGCTAATGGAGAAGAGTTAAACGACCGAGTCTATGCAGCTTAAACGGTGCTCACGTCGGGTTCTTAGCTGAAAGGGTGATAAATCCCGCTCACCCCAGTCCTTAATCTTTTAAAAGGATACAAAATTGAACCTAGTCGCCACATCACATACATCCTGTTCAACGATAAAAAGGTGACATCTATCCTCGATCCAGAGTAAATCCCACGTTGAGGGCATATTTTTTTCCACTTTACCATGAGTCGGGCTCGGCTGCACAGAGGCGAGAGCAGAGCAATGAGGTCACGGGGACAGGAGAGCCACACGCTGGCGGTTTAAACACGCGGAAGAAAACTGAGGGATCCACAGTATGTGGACCCTCCGTGCGCCATCAGTCCGCACTCCGGACTCTGAATCCTGCCATCCGAGTTAAGATCTCGGCGGAACCTGAGGCGCAGTTCTTTCTTAAAACGTAATCTGGTGAGCATTTCTAGAATCGTACTTGTATAGATGCAGCCTTTAATGTGTTGCTAGGTTAAAATTGATGACTTCTTGAACTTCAGTAGGCAACTGCCCTCTTGATTTTGGATTTAATTTCTTTATTACAGGGGCGCTTTTATGAAGACCGAGTCATGTTCAGGTACTTTGCTTGATGGAGGAAGCATATTTCGGACTCTGTGATCTGCTCACCTGGAAAGGTCTGCTGTACTACTACAAGAGAGAAGTAGAGTCTGGAAGAATGGACAATTTTATGATGCTTTGGAAGATAATGTTTTTTTTTTCTTTGAAATTGAAATGAATCAGAATATCAGTGCAAAAGACAAACTCTTGGTTTGGTTTAAAGAGATATGGTTTTAAAACAGACAAAATGTAGAAAACAGGTGTTTCTCACTTTTGGAAGAGAATGGACCGGGGGTAATATTTTACAAGTTATATAATAGTAAAATATTATATAATAGGGGTAATAGTCGCGAGGGGCTTCAGCTTTTTCGTGCTTAATATGGTGCGCTGTGGCCACGGCAGATATGGGATCTATAAAAGCCGAAAATTCTCCGATCATTGCCTGACACAGCTCCTCAAAGCTATTACAGACCTCAGGTCCTTGTCTAGACATCCACTCGTGGACCGCTCGGCTGGTAGTTTTCCTTACTAACATAGCCTTTTCCTGTTCGGACGCTTCGGGCATAAACTGCAAAGTATATCTCAGCTCATCAATGTAGGTCTCCACATTATTCCCTGACACTGTCGGGTCAAACCTTTCTACATCTTTGGCTAACTGCCTCAGGGAGTGGAGGTTAATTTTTACAGTTTCTCCGTGGGCAGGGAGACGGCCGTGATCAGGAGCAGGGGGTCTATGCCTGAATTGAATCGCCCTTGCGTCTCGCGCAGGACTCGGCGATCTCCCCCATGCCGATCCGACCACAGACCCTGGCCGGGAGAAACCTCCTGGGTGAGCGCTCCGGGCTGCTAGGTGGGCTGGCATGTAAGTGGGATCTAGCCTGTTTTGCTTCCAGTACGGCAGCATCTAACTCCTTTTGCCTTTCCTGGCTGAGCTCATTTAAACTCTCAATTTCTTTTTCTTTTTCTTTCAAGCTCGCTTCTAGGTCTCTCCTAGCTACCTCAGCCGCAGTTTCTCTAGCAGACAGGTCATCTAATTTACCTAAAACTTCCCTGAGTCTGTCTTCACTTTCCTCACTTTTCACTCTCTTTTCTCTGATTATATCCAACAACTCAACTCGCTCCGCCTTATATCTTTCTAGCTTTCCCTGAAGCGTTTGAAACTTTGTCAGCTCGGACAAAGACAGTTCCAGCTGTTTAGCTAGATTTAAGGCGAAACTAGATAGGACCTGAACTGCGTTCACAGACCCTCCTGTGTTAAGCTGGTTCGCTACCTTAGCTACTAAATCTACTTGCAGCTTCTCAATATCATCAAAGTTCAACTTTTCGATACCGCTCCAGTAACCAGGATTGTCGTCGCTAGAAATAGTACTTATAAGCGACTCCACTTCAGACATTTTAGCAGCCATTGTCATTACGTCAGAGAAACTTTAAGAGTATTACTTTTTTTCCTTTTACCAAAATACAGTATGGAATCTAAACACCCGAGCAGATGGATTTCCAATCAGCACACGTTACACTAAACGCTAGAAAACAGGGGGATTTCTTTACGCAGTTATCAGCACACCCGGTATTCGCGTATAAAAGCCACGGTGCTGTGCTGAACTTGAACTCACAGCAACATCAGTTATTCTGTGCGATTGAGTCTCATTTCATTCTAAACTCGCCCACCCAGGGACGCCATTAAATGTAGTGGTTTGATGGGTTTACTGAGACACTTATTAATTGTAGCAGTAATCACGAGGTTGTTCGTTGGGGCTTTTAGAAAATCAATCGCAAGAACAACTAACAACGCACACACACGGGTTCAATACACGAGATACATTTATTAATATAAATTGTGCACCAAACATATACTAGTCTGCCTGGATACGAGCGGCAGACCTTACTGTGAGGGTTATCAATATACAAGATATATAATCTCGAAGAGATGCAAACACAAAGAGATACACAACAGAGAATATATGTCAATATATATCGTTCGGTTACCAAATCGCTAATCAGTGTTATTACCCATTGTTACTCTAAACTCGGAAGTAAATACATTACTCATGAATTAAATTGATAACAACTTGTGTTGAGGTACAATTGAATTCTCGAGACGCAATGTAGAACATGGGGTTAACTTATCCACTGTGTATGGATTTGGAATTTCCCGGCACGAACACCAAACCAGCTGACAAGCTCTGTTGCAGCCTCTGTTCCAGCGGTTGTCCAATGGGCGTTGTGTCGGCGTCCTCTGGCTACCAGCCAACCAGTCAAGGTGCAGCTCGGAGTAGGACGGGCGGAGGAATCTGACTGCGGCGCGCAGGGCAGTCGTTGCTCCGAGGGGATCTACCAGCAGTCCGGCTGGCTAGTAGAAAGTCTCTATGCACAGAGTGTGACCGCGAGTCCTCACAAGTCACTCTTTTGCCTGGGAAGAAACTGGTTCGTTCCCGGTCCAGCGCTGCTTCTGAATAAGCTATTCAGGTTGTCGACGAGGGTCCAACTGTAGGCTGCCGTTGATCAAACGGAGCATTCACGTTAGTAGAATTCTGAGTACGTACGGGATGCTTGGCCTCGCGCTTAGAACAAAGTCCAAGTCCCTATGCAGACAACAGCAGTTGTCACGTGATTGTCTCTGAGGATGCGCGAAAATGGCCAAGGAGAGCCCCGATCTGAGCTTGCGCTCCCTTTTTGACCAAGACACAGATGTGTGCTGATTGGTTGAGAGTTTGGCGGGCATTGGAGACCCACGTGGTATTACCACGCCCTGCCAGTCCCTGATTGGTTGGTCAAGGTGAGATATAAGTCACTTACTCTTGACACTTAAGAATGCAGTCCAGATGTCCATTCAGCACTCCCTAGACAGATAGGCGCCAATGGATGACCATTGATCATGATAGCCAGGCTTAGCTAAGTGCATCCCTGTCTGGGAGCTGTTCCCTATCAAAAGAAAACAACTTAAATCAGTCTGCATGAATACTTTCTCTGTGGCTGCACCACAGAGATGGGGGGTGAGATGGGGCTTCATTTAGGACAGCATACCAACGCTTAATTCTGTCTTATTAACAAGCATTGCCGCTACACTTGTATCCCAACTTTTGCAACTCGCAACTGAAAACCCACTGAAGCTAAGCAGGTGTGAGCCAGGTCAGTACCAGGATGAGGGTGAGCTACAGGGAAAAACAAAGCTTCCAGCTGGAAGTGGTGTTAATGGGCGCTCACTCTGAGGTCTGTACGGGTCCCAATGTCCCAATATAGTGACGGAGAAGCTGTGTTGGAAAAAGGGCGCTGTCTTTTGGATGAGATGTAAAACCGAGGTCATAGTGCTCTGTGGTCATTAAAAATGACCACCAAAACCTTTGACAAAAGCTCTTGGTAATTGATGGTCTTCAATAATGCTTCTCCTTTAGGTACATTTTAAATCAGCTGAAAAATGCTGTGAAATGGGGGGGCACTTCAGGCCAGTGTAGGATTTGGGTTACAAGAACTATGAAACTGCACGAGAAAGCCCGTACACTGAATTACACGGCTTTCTATTCAAAGGACAAAAGAAATTCCCTGAGCTTGATTTTTTGCAGCACAGAGAGGACCACTGTTGTGAGGTCGGTTAGCTCAGTTGGTTAGATGGTGGTGCTAGTAACGCCAAGGTTGTGGGTTTGAGCCGCGTACGGGCCAGGTCCTTTTCTCCTCTCTTACCAAAGCTGTTAGGTTCCTTTCCGTGGTGAGATGGGTTGTCATGCAACGCTGCCACATAGCGCCGACAGACAAGAGTGTTGCGGGAGAAGAGAAATGTGTTTGAAGATTTAAGAGTGTCTTAGGTGCAGCCAAAATCAAGTGTCACAAATGCAAGTGGTTGGATTTCCATTGTTTAATATGGTAAAAATAAGCGGAAGTAATCTGCCGGTCCGGCACAGTCTGCCATGCTTTTGTCATTTACTGTAAAGTGGTATTGAACTGGGTGTCGAACTGGAGCCTCACCATTTGCATATGTGAGGCTCCAGTTATACATCGAGTGTCACATTAAATGACAAAAATGAAGAGAGTTAAAGCAGCTGGAGAGGTTTTCTTACAACTTTTGAGCTGACACAGTTTTGGAAAATGTTTCCTTCACGCTGCACTGTACAACATAGGCAGCCAAGAGTCTCCAAAACAAAACAGAATTGACAGATAGGAGAAAATTCCCACTCGTCCTGAAGTTCCCAAAATCAAGCACTGAGCGTAAACAAAGTGTCTAAGTAGCGTGGGAATGCTAACCCTAACCCTAGCGTAAAAAGATGAGTCAAAGTAACGTCTAATCGGATTAGTTTCCTTAGAGCTGGTTCAGAGTTTGCTGAAGAGTTTACCCAGTGGGCACTGATTCGTCGAATATACGTATATTCACGGCGAAAATACGGCTATACGTATATATACGTCGCCTCGACGTATAATCAAAGTCGAATTGCAACCGTAAAATCGACGACATTAATAAACGCATATATAACGTCGAAAACACATCTAACACAGTGCCTGAGGCTTTTTACTGTATGTATCGTGTGTGCCGCAACTAGGAGTATATGGCACTCTGCACAGTGTACGAAGTAAATTATTTTCGCAGTAATTAATTTACACGTGTATAATAAATATAGTAAATATAATAAATTAATTACTGCGAAAATTACTTCGTACACTGTGCAGAGTGCCGTATACTCCTAGGTAAGTTAGGTACATCTTTTTGCCCAAAACTGAAGGGGCGACATTCCTCCCTCCCCCCGTGATGCCAGGCCTGTCCCCATCCTATTCCATAATGTCATTATACTGTATATAATACCATACAACAGTGACCGATCCTTACTAACTGCATGCGTTAAAATTGCACATCAGCTCATAGCAGGGGGCACATAGCCGCGATGTATTATCAATGTTAAATTTCAACCATAATATCGACAACATTAATAAACGCATACGTTGAGAAAATATCGAACCCAGCATATTTTCCGGTTATATACCACAATGCATTGCTAGTATTCGTTGGTCACCATTTTGGACACGTTTTTCAAACGTAGAAGTATATCCGCAAATATCTCAGCAATCCTCTTTTGACGAGTAAGTATGAACAATAATAATACTATCTGAATACATACAGATCTTTCTTAATATTATTTTGATTAAAATAGTAAGTGAATAAGCAAAAAATGGCACATAAAAATAGTGGAGCTTTTTAAACGTCTGTACTTACTGCGCCCCATAAGAAATCGTTTGTCCCCATTCAAAAGAGGTTGTGCGATGTCCTGCAGCGTTCGCAAAGCAAACCTTTGACAGTTTGAAAAGAGGAATTTATTCTGCTTCCTGTGCGTGCAGTAGTTACAAAGTTGAACGTCTTTACACGATCTGCTGCAGTTTTCAGTGGGCGGGCGTTGTCAAATGGCTTGGAAAAACGCACTGTGTTTCGGCTCGGCAAACATTGTGAGCAGTGTCCTGCATGTTTTCTGTGTATAGCTGTCTTTTAACGCATACAGAATTCATTCGAAATGGGGAATGGTGTGAATGGGGAAGATGACACTAAATCGTTTTGCCGTTTCTCTATTCTTATTCTATGTTGTACTTTCAAACTTTGGGTACTCTTTAATTAGGACAGACTTTATTGCTCAACTTCTATGATGCAAGCCAAATTTTATACATTTATTTCAGCTTTGAGCTTAGTAAACCGTTCATTTTTTAGATTATACTAAAGAAGATATTAATCATCATTAATTTGGGAAGTAATATTATATAATTTTCTCCTAGCTGCGGTGCTGAAGTCCCGCCCTAAATCAGCAGAAAAAGAAATAAAGGAGCACGCAATGTGTTACTTGAAGAATGCATATGCAAGGCAGGGGGCCAGGAGATCTGGACACTGAAAATACTAGGTTTTTGGTTCTAACTGTTAGGACAATTACACAGGGTTTGCAAATAGTGGACAAAAATCGTCTTAACTTCCATTGTAATATTTTTTTTCTTGGAAATATAGAAGTTGTACATTTTAAAATGTATATTTGAATCAAAATGTGGTTTTGAGTTAGTGTGTTAATGTAATTAGTTTGTGTTTGCCGTTACTATACTGTATATTGCCATATTACCAGAATTTGTAGCTGAAGTTTAAGACTAGTTGTGTTTTTTATGATTATTGCCCATATGTTGATTGTTGATTGATTGTATACAATGTATAATTTGAAATACATATTTTTCAGGTGTGAATGTGTATTTTCACAATAAATTTCTAAACCAAATCATTGGGTTGATTTACTAGTTTCTACACCTGTAAAACCTAACTTTGATGTATAATAGACCTCTACCCATATACGTATAATAGACCTCTAAAGTTATCCGTATAATAGACCTCTAACCATATACATATAATAGACCTCTAAAGTTATCCGTATAATAGACCTCTACCCATATACGTATAATAGACCTCTAAAGTTATCCGTATAATAGACCTCCAACCATATACGTAGAATAGTCCTCTAAAGTTATCCAGAACTCCTACCATATATGTATAATAGTCCTCTAAATTTATCCGTATAATAGAACTCCAACCATTTACGTATAATGAACATCTAATCATAGACGTATAATTGACGTATAACAATAGACGTATATTAGAATTTCATTCTAGACGAATTGCAGACCACATTTAGACGTCTGAGGTATGCGTTTAATAGACGTATATTATACGTCTTTTGCCCACTGGGTTACGTCTCAACAGAAACGCTCTTTAGCTCTTTCAGTGTTATGCAGAGAACAGCGTCTGTCGAGATCACTTTTGAGTCAGCGCGAAACGCCGTGTGCTGTCAGTTTGATTTCATATTGCTCGTAGCGGCGCCCGGCTTTTGTCTGTCAAACGTTAGGTTGCGCTTCTTCATGCTGCATCGTCGGCATGAGTGGAGCTTTTTAAACGTCTGTACTTACTGCGCCCCATAAGAAATCGTTTGTCCCCGTTCAAAAGAGATTTTGCGATGTCCTGCAGCGTTCGCAAAGCAAACCTTTGACAGTTTGAAAAGAGGAATTTATTCTGCTTCCTGTGCGTGCAGTAGTTACAAAGTTGAACGTCTTTACACGATCTGCTGCAGTTTTCAGTGGGCGGGCTTTGTCAGATGGCTTGGAAAAACGCACTGTGTTTCGGCTCGGGAAACATCATGAGCAGTGTCCTGCATGTTTTCTGTGTATAGCTGTCTTTTGACGCATACAGAATTCATTCGAAATCATTGATTTCTCCAATTATCAAGGGTCCCTTAAAGGATGAGTCAAAGTAACGTCTAATCGGATTAGTTTCCTTAGAGCTGGTTCAGAGTTTGCTCAAGAGTTTACCTTTCACAGATGTGCAAAGAAGAATGTTGGGGGTGCACGCTTCAAGGTGCCTTACAGTGCGTTGTTTCCGACACAGTGTGGCCGGGTGTTTTCCGAGTTATCGCACGGATTGGGCACGCCCACAAGCCGAGAGCCGCAGGCGATGAGCCCGGGGCTGAACGGGCCCCACTGGCTAGTTTGTAAGGCCAGGTGCATTGCCAACCACGACCGGCAGCGCAGAGGCTTTGAAGGCGGTCTGGGCTCCTGCAGCTGTGCAGCCACGCACTCTGGTTTCTCTTCATCTCGTACAAATCTTTCGCCTTTTATTAAAGATTTCCGTGGAGAGGAGCATGAATAAGTTCCATGCAATTTTTGTGCTTCCCTGCCTTCGGGTGGGGCGCAGCCTGGCTGGTCAAAGAGAGAAAACAAAAACGTTCGCAATCACTCTTGTTATGGCAATTGTGGCCGTCTGCTCCGCGAGTCCTCGGTCTCCGGCTGTCTGATTGGCGCTCTTTTCTTTGGGGGGCGGGAAGTGTCCGGCCGCAGGGGATCTTGGGACCTCGCTTTGCATAGCGGCTTCCCAGAGTGCGTCGTTTCCGGCACAGTGTGGCTGGGTGTTTTCCGACTTATCGCACGGATTGGGAACGGCCGCAAGCTGAGAGCCGCAGGCGATGAGCCCGGAGCTGAACGGGCCCCACTGGCTCGTTTGTAAGGCCAGGTGTATTGCCAACCATGACCGGCAGCGCAGAGGCTTTGAAGGCGGCCTGGGCTCCTGCAGCTGTGCAGCCACGCACTCTGGTTTCTCTTCATCTCGTACAAATCTTTCGCCTTTTACTAAAGATTTCCGTGGAGAGGAGCATGAATGAGTTCCATGCAATTTTTGTGCTTCCCTGCCTTCGGGTGGGGCGCAGCCTGGCTGGTCAAAGAGAGAAAACAAAAACGCTCGCAATCGGTCTTGTTATGGCGATTGTGGCAGTCTGCTCCGCGAGTCCTCGGTCTCCGGCCGTCTGATTGGCGCTCTTTTCTTTGGGGGGTGGGAAGTGTCCGGCCGCAGGGGATCTTGGGACCTCGCTTTGCATAGCGGCTTCCCAGAGTGCGTCGTTTCCGGCACAGTGTGGCCGGGTGTTTTCCGAGTTATCGCACGGATTGGGCACGCTCGCAAGCCGTGAGCCGCAGGCGATGAGCCCGGAGCTGAACGGGCCCCACTGGCTCGTTTGTAAGGCCAGGTGCATTGCAAACCACGACCGGCAGCGCAGAGGCTTTGAAGGCGGACTGGGCTCCTGCAGCTGTGCAGCCACGCACTCTGGTTTCTCTTCATTTCGTACAAATCTTTCGCCTTTTACTAAAGATTCCCGCGGAGAGAAGCATGAATGAGTTCCATGCAATATTTGTGCTTCTCTGCTTTCGGGTGGGGCGCAGCTGGGCTGGTCAAAGAGAGAAAACAAAAACGCTCGCAATCGGTCTTGTTATGGCGATTGTGGCCGTCTGCTCCGCGAGTCCTCGGTCTCCGGCCGTCTGATTGGCGCTCTTTTCTTTGGGGGGCGGGAAGTGTCCGGCCGCAGGGGATCTTGGGACCTCGCTTTGCATAGCGGCTTCCCAGAGTGCGTCGTTTCCGGCACAGTGTGGCCGGGTGTTTTCCGAGTTATCGCACGGATTGGGCATGCTCGCAAGCCGTGAGCCGCAGGCGATGAGCCCGGAGCTGAACGGGCCCCACTGGCTCGTTTGTAAGGCCAGGTGTATTGCCAACCACGACCGGCAGGGCAGAGGCCTTGAAGGCGGCCTGGGCTCCTGCAGCTGTGCAGCCACGCACTCTGGTTTCTCTTCATCTCGTACAAATCTTTCGCCTTTTACTAAAAATTTCCATGGAGAGGAGCACGAATGAGTTCCCTGCAGTTTTTGTGCTTCCCTGCTTTCGGGTGGCGGGCAGCTGGGCTGGTCAAAGAGAGAAAACAAGCACGTTCGCAATCGCTCTTGTAATGGTGATTGTGGCCGTCTGCTCCGCGAGTCCTCGGTCTCCGGCCGTCTGATTGGCGCTCTTTTCTCTGGGGGGCGGGAAGTGTCCGGCCGCAGGGGATCTTGGGACCTCGCTTTTCATAGCGGCTTCCCAGAGTGCGTCGTTTCCGGCACAGTGTGGCTGGGTGTTTTCCGACTTATCGCACGGATTGGGCACGGCCGCAAGCTGAGAGCCGCAGGCGATGAGCCCGGAGCTGAACGGGCCCCACTGGCTAGTTTGTAAGGCCAGGTGCATTGCCAACCATGACCGGCAGCGCAGAGGCTTTGAAGGCGGCCTGGGCTCCTGCAGCTGTGCAGCCACGCACTCTGGTTTCTCTTCATCTCATGCGAATCTTTCGCCTTTTACTAAAGATTTCTGTGGAGAGGCGCATGAATGAGTTCCATGCAATTTTTGTGCTTCTCTGCCTTCGGGTGGGGCGCAGCTGGGTTGGTCAAAGAGAGAAAACAAGCACGTTCGCAATCGCTCTTGTAATGGTGATTGTGGCCGTCTGCTCCGCGAGTCCTTGGTCTCCGGCCGTCTGATTGGCGCTCTTTTCTTTGGTGGGCGGCAAGTGTCCGGCCGCAGGGGATCTTGGGACCTTGCCTGGATAGTGGCTTCCCAGAGTGCGTCGTTTCCGGCACAGTGTGGCCGGGTGTTTTCCGAGTTATCGCACGGATTGGGCACGCTCGCAAACCGTGAGCCGCAGGCGATGAGCCCGGAGCTGAACGGGCCCCACTGGCTCGTTTGTAAGGCCAGGTGTATTGCCAACCACGACCGGCAGGGCAGAGGCCTTGAAGGCGGCCTGGGCTCCTGCAGCTGTGCAGCCATGCACTCTGGTTTCTCTTCATCTCGTACAACTCTTTCGCCTTTTACTAAAGATTTCCGTGGAGAGGAGCACGAATGAGTTCCCTGCAATTTTTGTGATTTCCTGCTTTCGGGTCGCGGGCAGCTGGGCTGGTCAAAGAGAGAAAACAAGCACGTTCGCAATCGCTCTTGTAATGGTGATTGTGGCCGTCTGCTCCGCGAGTCCTCGATCTCCGGCCGTCTGATTGGCGCTCTTTTCTTTGGGGGGCGGGAAGTGTCCGGCCGCAGGGGATCTTGGGACCTCGCTTTGCATAGCGGCTTCCCAGAGTGCGTCGTTTCCGGCACAGTGTGGCCGGGTGTTTTCCAAGTTATCGCACGGATTGGGCACGCTCGCAAGCCGTGAGCCGCAGGCGATGAGCCCCGAGCTGAACGGGCCCCACTGGCTCGTTTGTAAGATCTGCGGCAGATCGTATAAAGACGTTCAACTTTGTAACTACTGCACGCACAGGAAGCAGAATAAATTCCTCTTTCAAACTGTCAAAGGTTTGCTTTGCGAACGCTGCAGGACATCGCACAATCTGTTTTGAACGGGGACAAACGATTTCTTATGAGGCGCAGTAAATACAGACGTTTAAAAAGCTCCACTCATGCCGACGATGCAGCATGAAGAAGGGCAACCTAACGTTTGACAGACAAAAGCCGGGCGCCGCTACGAGCAATATGAAATCAAACTGACAGCACACGGCGTTTCGCGCTGACTCAAAAGTGATCTCGACAGACGCTGTTCTCTGCATAACGCTGAAAGAGCTAAAGAGTGTTTCTGTTGAGACGTAACAAGCTTGTTTCTTTCTACCATGATGTTACCATGACAAAATCTGTCTTTAAACACCTTGCTCAGTCTCTGACGAGACTGTCAAGAATTGCTTTCGCCGATTGTATTGCAAACCGGCGGAAGCGGGGTATTGGGAAAAGTTTTCAACTAGCAATAATCGCGCATCGGCTAAACCTCACAGGCTACGATACTGCCACTGCGCAAAGCTGACGGTTGCCAGGCAACCGCGTGGATCCTATGGAAATCGTTATCAATCGTCTCATGGCATGTCGTTGCTGTAACGCTTCATATTTGCGGCCGGACACTTCCCGCCCCCCAAAGAAAAGAGCACCAATCAGACAGGCGGAGACCGAGGACTCGCAGAGCAGACGGCCACAGTCGCAGTAATAAGAGTGATTGTGAGCGGTTTTGTTTTCTCTCTTTGACCAGCCCAGCTGCGCCCCACCCGAAGGCAGGAAAGCACAAAAATTGTATGGAACTCATTCATGCTCCTCTTCATGGAAATCTTTAGTAAAAGGCAAAAGATTTGTACGAGATGAAAAGAAACCAGAGTGCGTGGCTGGACAGCTGCAGGAGCCCAGGCTGCCTTCAAGGCCTCTGCCCTGCCGGTCGTGGTTGGCAATGCACCTGGCCTTACAAACGAGCCAGTGGGGCCCGTTCAGCTCCGGGCTCATCGCCTGCGGCTCTCGGCTTACCTGGCAGGGGAGATACCTTGATCAGCCTGTAGTTGGAGTAGTTGGATTGTTTTCTTGTTTTGTGGAAGCAGTGTTTGTTTTGCAGTTTGAGATGGCAACCTTTGGATCCCGCAAGAATGCTGTACGTTTTGAGCTTTTGGATGACCTGTTCATGGATCGTATGCAGTTCAGCAGAAAAGTGTTACAGAAGGAACTTGGCTTTGAACCTCGGCACTTGGATTTCATCTTTGCTCTCCCAGGTCAGAAAGCATTTGAGGTTGTATTTGGTACCTATCCTCTGTTTGAACAATGCGTGGATGTGTTTGAGGCAAAAAGAGGGAAAGTTCCTGCACTTGAGAAGATCAACTTGCAGCCTCTGACACAGAGAGAGAGGAAAACGGTGCATGTTGTTATGTTCTCGGAACTGGCAAAGACGGAGGACATTCACACCTGGCTTAACCAGTACTGCACCGTCCACCATGGAACTGAGGTTAGAGATGTTGACGGTATAAAAACAGGAGCAAGGAAATTCGAGGTTCGCTTACTACCGGACAATGTAAATGGAGGCTTAAGGCACCTGCCCTCTACAATCCGGCTGGGCGCCTGCAATGGCTATGTTTTTTATGTGGGACAACCAAAGGTGTGTCGGCGCTGTGGTGCTGTGGGACACCTGGCATCTTCCTGCACTGTGAAATGCTGCAAGACCTGTGGCAAACAGGGACATTTAGCCTCTGACTGTTCAATGCTGCCAAAGTGCAATTTATGTGGCTCGGAAGGACACGTTTTTAAGAACTGCCCTCACGCCTACGCCAATAAACTCAAAATGAGAAAGGATGAGGCAGTGCTTGTTTTAGCCAAACCGGCCCGAAAAGCCAAAGCAAACAACAAGTCAAACAAAGAACCCTTGTTGGACAAAGAGTCTCAGCCTCCAGCCAGGATCAGTCCTGCTGTGGCTCCGGGGCCGGTGGAAGAGAAATCCACTACGCTCCCACAACCGCAGACTGCACCAGACAAGCACGAGGGTTTGAAAACCCCCGAGAACAGCGAGGACCCCTCCCCCACTCCTGCTCCTCAGAACGAGGGCCAGTGTGGGGCCCCCCGGTGGAGCGGGTCCAGCGACGATACCCAGGATTCAGCGGAGCTGCTTTTCTCAGACTCTGCAAGTGCTACAGATGCCCTCCTCTCCTCCATCCAGTCCATCACGGAGGATCTGCAACAGCTGGTGGGTGAGGGGGAAGAGGAGACTGGTGCATCGGCTGCACCCCTTTCCCCTCAGTGCTCCCAGGAGCTGGACTTGAGGAAAAGGAAAAATGACTCTGTTTTCTCCCCGAGCGAGGAGGAAGGAGAGAATGGCGATTGGGACAGCTGGAACCCCTCCACCCCTCCCTCTACCCCCTTCCTTGAAATGGACTCCGTGAATGCTTTTACTGCTGCCACCCTGATGAAGGCTCATTCAGAGGATGGCTGGCAGGAAATTGGTAAGAAGAAAAAGAAAGAGAAGGTAACAGGTGAGACCGAAGAGAAATGTGTTTTGTAAAGACTGGTTCCACTTTCTTATGTAAAATGGCTCTAAACATAATTTCTCTTAACACCAGAGGTATCAATGACAGAGTTAAATGCCAGTGTGTCTTTGATTACCTCCAGCAGAGAGAGGGAGATGTGTTGATGTTGCAGGAGTGTGCTTTAGCCTATCAAGAGAGGTATAAAAGCTTTAAAGATAGGTGGGATAAAGGGCCTTCTGTTTGGTCAGGGGACAATAACAACAGAGCCTCTGGCGTGGCCATTCTTTTCAAAGGATGGGCTTTCAAATTGAAAAGTATTCAGAGGGTCATAGATGGCAGGTTGCTGTGTGTGGATGTGGAATGGGGGACCGTTAACCTGCGGCTAATCAATGTGTATTGTCCTACTGACGTGGGAGGAAGGGTGGAGCTACTCAAGGCACTCTCTCCCCTATTGTTAAGTAGCACAGACGTGATAGTGGGAGGGGATTTTAATTGTATCTTAGAGCACACAGACAGGCAGTCTAGCTCTCCGATAAAATTGGATTCCAGCTCACTGGCCCTGCAAAACTTAGTTCAAGACTTTAAACTCTCAGACACATATAGATGTATATATCCCACAACAGCAGGATATACATGGTCAGGGAGGAATAGCAGCTCCAGAATTGACTATTGCTTTGTCTCAGAGAGAGTGAAAGTTGTTGGGGTCACTCTTCAGCCTGTCTTCTTCTCAGATCATCAGGCTTTAGGGTGTAGAGTGGAACTCCAGGGCGGGACTGTCTTTGGCCCAGGCCTCTGGAAACTCAACACAAAGCTGCTAGAGAACGAGGGGGTAGTATCCCGCTACAAGGAGAAACTATCACAGTGGCTGTCCTTGCAGTGTCTGTACGGGTCAGTAGGAGAGTGGTGGGAGGAGGTGAAGATGAGGACAAAGACCTTTTTCATGGCTGAGGGAAGGAAGGCTGCTGCCAGACGGAGAGGAGTGCTAGCCAGGAAACAGAGGCAGCTGCAGCGTCTCTACACGATGCTGCACAGTGGCTTCGATGTGCTCGAGGATATCACCCTTTTAAAAAAGGACATCCGGAGCATAGCCGAAGAAAGTAGTCGAGGAGTGCTGTTAAGAGGCAGAGTGCAGTTCTTGGAAGAAAATGAGAAGTGTACTCGCTTCTTTTTCAGGAAAGTGGTAGGCTCCAAGTCTGTCATGGAAAGTGTAGTTGATGAGGAGGGACGAGAGAGAACAGAGCCGAGTGCTATCCTCTCCTGCACCAAGGCCTTCTACTCAAGACTGTACAGCTCTACAGAGGTAAAGGATGAAGAAATTCATTTTTTTACCTCAAAGCTAGAAAACGTTTTGAGTGAAGAAGATAGGGAAGTACTTGAGAGGGATTTGACAGTAGAAGAGCTGAGACAGGCTATGGAGAGCTTACAGAAGGGGAAAACTCCAGGTGCTGACGGGCTCCCTAAAGAATTTTATTGCACCTTTTGGGATCTGCTTCAGGATCCGCTACTGGTCCTATTCGAGGAAAGATATAAGACAGAATTGCTGCCTGACTCCTTAAGAGAAGGCACTATCTCTCTCTTGTTTAAGAAAGGAGCAAAAAATGACATAAAGAACTGGAGACCCCTCAGCCTGTTAGGCGTGGACACTAAGATCCTGTCCAAAGCCCTTTTCCTGCACCTACAAAATGTAGTGGCCTCACTGGTAGGGAAAGAACAGACTTGTGGGATAGCAGGACGCCTGATGAGCGACAACCTGGCCTTGTTGAGGGATGTCTGTCTGTACTCTGAGGATCGCTCCCTCCCTCTTTGCATTTTAGGTGTAGACCTAGAAAAGGCCTTTGACCGCCTAAACCGGCAGTACTTAACATCGGGACTTGAGCACATGAAGTTTGGCCCCATCATGAGAAAGTGGATTAACCTGCTGTACACAGGTAGCAACAGCAGAGTCATGGTTAATGGCAATAGATCACGCCCCTTTGAAGTCTGTTCAGGGGTGAGGCAGGGCTGCTCATTATCCCCCTTGTTATGCGTTTTGGCTATGGAGCCCTTAGCCTGTGCCTTGCGCCAGGATCAGGCCATTAATGGGATACCAGTGCCTGGAAGTGGGGGAGGAGAGGTAAAGACATCTCTATACATGGATGACGTCACCCTGCTCCTCTCTGACAATGCCTCAATTAGCAGAGCTCTGCAGTGCTGTGATCGTTTCTCTTTGGCTTCCTCCGCAAAAATTAACAAATCTAAGAGTGAGATTTTTTATCAGAACTGGAGGGAGCCAAAAGAAGGACATGATCTCAGGCTGCAAGAGAAGAGAATTAAGGTCCTGGGGGTGTATTTTGGAGAAGAGATGGGAACAGTAAATTGGCAGAACAAATTGCCAATCTTAAACAAAAAACTGATGCAATGGAAGGACCGAGACCTCACCATGACAGGGAAGGTGCTGGTCATCAAAGCCGAGCTCTTGCCTGTCTTGATTTTTCTGGCTTCTACCTTCCCAATCCCACACCGTGTTGCGGCGGTGCTGAGGAGATTGATGTTTCAATTTCTATGGGGTGGGAAGCAGGAAAGACTCAGAAGGGAAATAATGTACAGGCCGCTACCCTCAGGGGGGAAGTCTGTCCCAGATATTGCTACGAAGCTGCTGTGCATTTTCCTGGCCTCTGTGCTGAGAGGCTTTGCAACAGCACCTGCAGCGCGTACCTGGACTTATTTTTCCAGACTCTGGGTAGGTAGGGAGGTGTTCAGAGTGTGGGGTGTCAGACCCAAGCTGGACGTCCCACTCTCTGACACATGCCCTGCAATTTATGGGACAGTTAAAAGTTTTCTAAGATCTCACCCAATTGGCCATATTCCCCTCCGAGATGTCAGCGTCCAAAAACTGGAAGATTTCGTAGCACCCCAGAACAATAGGCAGACCCCTGTGGGCATTTTAACATCAGCCCAAACAAGGAAGGTGTGGAAACACACATCCTCTAAATTTCTGTGCAACATTCACAGAGATTTAGCCTGGAGTGTCGTCCACCAGTGCTTACCGGTACGAACTTTCTTGTACCGTAGGGGCCTCACCCCCAGCCCTCGCTGCGTTAGGGTGGGCTGCGGCGAGGAGGAGACTGTGACCCATCTCCTGTGGTCCTGCTTTTTTGCTAAGGCCTTCTGGGCCCAGTTTGAAGATTGGTTGCAGGCTCTCTCGCCACAATTTACCCTGACCGCTGCTTTCATCATATACGGCATCTCTCCTGTCAAGCTTCCTCCTGACGTGTTTGACAGGATCTGGGCTGTGGTGAACAGTGGGAAAGACGCCCTGTGGAGAGTGAGGAACATGGGGCTGTTCAAAGGCATCGAGGTCCCAGTCAAGGCAGCAGGTAGCCTGGCCCTGTTCATCACCCGAGAGAACTATTACCTCAGAGATCTGTGGAGAGAAGGGAGGGAGGAAGCAGAAAATCTGTGGGAAATAGAGAGCATAGGTCAATATCTCAAGAAACTGTGAAAAACATTATCATGTTTAAATAAAGAATGTGATTTGCACCAGAAAAAAAGAAAATTGTTGCTATGTAACTGTTACCGTGTCAAAATGTAATGAGATGTGATCATATATACTGTTTTAAGTATGTATATTAATGTAAAGCTTTCTGATTTGTGATTTCCTGTATTTTTTTGTGAAAAGAAAATAAAGTTCTTAAAAATCGAAATCGGTTCACCCAGGGCGAGGCTCGGCCATTGCACTCCGGCTGTGCTGACCCCTGCAAATTCCCCAAATGTGGGAATCTCGACTGCATAATTTCTGGTAGTGGGGGACTAAAGACTAAAGACAGTTTCACCCGTTTTCTGATTGCTCGGTTCTGTAACAGTGCAGACATGTCAAACAGTGAATGGCTGTACCTCTACTGTATCCATGCTCAATGAATGAAATCGGTAACAAATGAATATATGTCTAGTTATACGAAAAACGAGTGGTTTATCGACTCATCTTCATTTGCAGATTTAGAGGCAGCTTCGATATTCGTTTTACAGACGGGTTTTTTTTTTGGAATATGGGTCACACACATGCCACAGCAACAAAACATCTCTAGAGATGAGGCTATAGATCACCTTTCCATCCTGCAGGTTTTCCTCCCAAAGCCTACGGCACCAACGGCGACCCCTGCTGGCCGGGAGAGCAAAAGCTTACAGCACCTGGTATTCCCAGGCAGTCTCCCATCCAAGTACTAACCAGGCCCAACGCTGCTTAGCTTCCGAGATCAGACGAGATCGGGCGTGTTCAGGGTGGTGTGGCCGTAAGTGAAAGCCCCGGCGCCTGACTCGCTACTTGAAGCTGTGTGTGGCGGGGGTTCCGTGCCCCCCGAGCGGGACTGAAGGATCGTTCGTGTGCAACTCTTTGGAAAGGAGCTGCTTTCCAAATCGCATTGCGTGCCTGGATATTGGCGAATGCGCTCCCTTGTGTTGACTCGTCCCGCACTGGAGGAGGACAAACAATCTGCACGGAGGAGCACCAGGCAAGTCTTCACCAGACAAAAACCTCCAGTGCACAGCACTCTGGAAACATTTCGGGGCTTTCGCGTGTTTATTTCAGCACGTAAAGCGCACCGGTCCAACACGTCGGCCGGGCGCGCGGCGCCTCCGCCCTCTTGTGGCCTTGCGGCGTCAGAGCAAGAGGCTCCTTCTCGCTGCCCTTCCGCTGTGTTGCAGGGCCCCGAGAGGGAACCCGGAGCGCGCACTTTGTGGGGGGCGGGGGACCGCGTTCGCGCTCTGCCCCCGGTCTCTTGCGCGAGTACTAAATCTCACGGACAGGGGGGCCTCGTCATTGATTGTTACAGGTGAGACGGGGATTAGGAGGAGACCCCGACTGATGGGTAAAGGGGAGCACTAACACCAGAGGGACACCCCCGGCGTCTCTTTTTGAGAGACGCCCTGGGGTTTCCTAATGGCCAAGGAGGGTCGGGACCTCGGTTTGACGCCTCCCCCGAAGGACGGCGCCTGTTTGTGCAGCAGAGTGTCGCCATCAGGAGGCTGGGGCGTAAGAGAGCCACACAGCCCGCAGGGTGAGCGCTCCCTACTGGTCCCAGTCACACCTCTTGCAGGAGCAGCAGCAACCGGAGCTTTTCCGGGGTGGAATCTCCTATCCGGGTGCCGGCCAGGCTCACACCTGCTGGGCTGCCCCGGGGGTGAGCCCAGTCGAGAGTCGCAGGGCCAGATCTAGTCACCGGGGAGAAACGATACAAGTGAAGGATTGCTCGGCTCTCGGCACTTGAAAAGACCGACAAATGTCTCGTTCCCGCCGGAGCTGAATGTACCCGCATGTGTGGTGTCGTCTTCTTCCCCCGCCCCGCTGTGTTTGCTGTATTGTCTCTGAAGCCGGCCCCCCCGAGACGAGACGGGCTGTTCCTGTGCCCCAATTAACACTTTACAGGTGCCATTCCCCGGCATTGTGGCCATTGTCGGTGCTCACATGCGATAAGATAAGGCGGAGGAGAGCGGGGCATGCCCAGCGGCAGACATTCAAGGAGGGGGTAGGGCGAGGTGAGGTGAGGTGCGACACGCCGGAGCCCCGACGCAGCTAATGCGGAGCACTTGTTGGACTGGCATCGAAAGGACGTGTGCGCACGGAGCGAGCCTTCCCTGCGGCGGAGCGCGGGAACTTTCTCCCCCCCTCCCGCTGCAGGAGTTGTGTGCACTGCAGCGGTGCCGAGAGAAAAGCACAGAAGGCAGCAGGCTCTGGAGAGCAGGTAAGAGACGGAGCCTTGTGGGCAGGCGAGCAGGCCCGTTTTTTGGAAATTGCTGAAAAGGTTTGTTCGGTGTGTGGCAGGCGCACGTCACGAACTTGCGTGGCGATCTGCCGGTCTGGAGTTATGCAAATGAGGCCGAATTGCATCCCGGGACATGCTGCGAATGCGCAACGGCGACTGCAGATGTGTAGGAAACGGCGCGCTCGTTTTCTCGTTTTGCCCACACTTTTGAGTGTTAGTGTGGCGTGTGAGTGTGTGAAAGAGTGGGCCCAGCAGGAGGCGGTGGCGTGCGGGGCGAGGAGGTGGCCTAGGCTGCGCGATTTGTGCTGTGGGTGCGGGCCGCTTGCAGGGGCCTGTTTAACTCATACTTACCTGGCAGGGGAGATACCTTGATCAAGAAGGAGGTTCACCCAGGGCGAGGAGTGCTGTTAAGAAGCAGAGTGCAGTTCTTGGAAGAAAATGAGAAGTGTACTCGCTTCTTTTTCAGGAAAGTGGTAGGCTCCAAGACTGTCATGGAAAGTGTAGTTGATGAGGAGGGACGAGAGAGAACAGAGCCGAGTGCTATCCTCTCCTGCACCGAGGCCTTCTACTCAAGACTGTACAGCTCTACAGAGGTAAAGGATGAAGATATTCATTTTTTTACCTCAAAGCTAGAAAACATTTTGAGTGAAGAAGATAGGGAAGTACTTGAGAGGGATTTGACAGTAGAAGAGCTGAGACAGGCTATGGAGAGCTTACAGAAGGGGAAAACTCCGGGTGCTGACGGGCTCCCTAAAGAATTTTATTGCACCTTTTGGGATCTGCTTCAGGATCCGCTACTGCTCCTATTCGAGGAAAGCTACAAGACAGAATTGCTGCCTGACTCCTTAAGAGAAGGCACTATCTCTCTCTTGTTTAAGAAAGGAGCAAAAAATGACATAAAGAACTGGAGACCCCTCAGCCTGTTAGGCGTGGACACTAAGATCCTGTCCAAAGCCCTTTTCCTGCGCCTACAAAATGTAGTGGCCTCACTGGTAGGGAAAGAACAGACTTGTGGGATAGCAGGACGCCTGATGAGCGACAACCTGGCCTTGTTGAGGGATGTCTGTCTGTACTCTGAGGATCGCTCCCTCCCTCTGTGCATTTTAGGTGTAGACCTAGAAAAGGCCTTTGACCGCCTAAACCGGCAGTACTTAACATCGGTACTTGAGCACATGAAGTTTGGCCCCATCATGAGAAAGTGGATTAACCTGCTGTACACAGGTAGCAACAGCAGAGTCATGGTTAATGGCAATAGATCACGCACCTTTGAAGTCTGTTCAGGGGTGAGGCAGGGCTGCCCATTATCCCCCTTGTTATTCGTTTTGGCTATGGAGCCCTTAGCCTGTGCCTTGCGCCAGGATCAGGCCATTAATGGGATACCAGTGCCTGGAAGTGGGGGAGGAGAGGTAAAGACATCTCTATACATGGATGACGTCACCCTGCTCCTCTCTGACAATGCCTCAATTAGCAGAGCTCTGCAGTGCTGTGATCGGTTCTCTTTGGCTTCCTCCGCAAAAATTAACACATCTAAGAGTGAGATTTTTTATCAGAACTGGAGGGAGCCAAAAGAAGAACATGATCTCAGGCTGCAAGAGAAGAGAATTAAGGTCCTGGGGGTGTATTTTGGAGAAGAGATGGGAACAGTAAATTGGCAGAACAAATTGCCAATCTTAAACAAAAAACTGATGCAATGGAAGGACCGAGACCTCACCATGACAGGGAAGGTGCTGGTCATCAAAGCCGAGCTCTTGCCTGTCTTGAATTTTCTGGCTTCTACCTTCCCAATCCCACACCGTGTTGCGGCGGTGCTGAGGAGATTGATGTTTCAATTTCTATGGGGTGGGAAGCAGGAAAGACTCAGAAGGGAAATAATGTACAGGCCGCTACCCTCAGGGGGGAAGTCTGTCCCAGATATTGCTACGAAGCTGCTGTGCATTTTCCTGGCCTCTGTGCTGAGAGGCTTTGCAACAGCACCTGCAGCGCGTACCTGGACTTATTTTTCCAGGCTCTGGGTAGGTAGGGAGGTGTTCAGAGTGTGGGGTGTCAGACCCAAGCTGGACGTCCCACTCTCTGACACATGCCCTGCAATTTATGGGACAGTTAAAAGTTTTCTAAGATCTCACCCAATTGGCCATATTCCCCTCCGAGATGTCAGCGTCCAAAAACTGGAAGATTTCGTAGCACCCCAGAACAATAGGCAGACCCCTGTGGGCATTTTAACATCAGCCCAAACAAGGAAGGTGTGGAAACACACATCCTCTAAATTTCTGTGCAACATTCACAGAGATTTAGCCTGGAGTGTCGTCCACCAGTGCTTACCGGTACGAACTTTCTTGTACCGTAGGGGCCTCACCCCCAGCCCTCGCTGCGTTAGGGTGGGCTGCGGCGAGGAGGAGACTGTGACCCATCTCCTGTGGTCCTGCTTTTTTGCTAAGGCCTTCTGGGCCCAGTTTGAAGATTGGTTGCAGGCTCTCTCGCCCCAATTTACCCTGACCGCTGCTTTCGTTAGATACGGCATCTCTCCTGTCAAGCTTCCTCCTGACGTGTTTGACAGGATCTGGGCCGTGGTGAACAGTGGGAAAGACGCCCTGTGGAGAGTGAGGAACATGGGGCTGTTCAAAGGCATCGAGGTCCCAGTCAAGGCAGCAGGTAGCCTGGCCCTGTTCATCACCCGAGAGAACTATTACCTCAGAGATCTGTGGAGAGAAGGGAGGGAGGAAGCAGAAAATCTGTGGGAAATAGAGAGCATAGGTCAACATCTCAAGAAACTGTGAAAAACATTATCATGTTTAAATAAAGAATGTGATTTGCACCAGAAAAAAAGAAAATTGTTGCTATGTAACTGTTACCGTGTCAAAATGTAATGAGATGTGATCATATATACTGTTTTAAGTATGTATATTAATGTAAAGCTTTCTGATTTGTGATTTCCTGTATTTTTTTGTGAAAAGAAAATAAAGTTCTTAAAAATCGAAAAATCGAAATCGGTTCACCCAGGGCGAGGCTCGGCCATTGCACTCCGGCTGTGCTGACCCCTGCGAATTCCCCAAATGTGGGAATCTCGACTGCATAATTTCTGGTAGTGGGGGACTGCGTTCGCGCTCTCCCCTGATGTGCTTGGTCCAAAATCAGATAGGGAGGGTTAGGACACCACGAGCTGCGTGGCTGCGGAAGGATCCCGGTTCGACAGGAGTGGACGCCGCTGCTGGTTCTCGCTGGCTTTTAGTTAGGGGTCCGGAGAAGCATCTCAAGCTAGTTCCACTACTCCTTCCGGACGTTCATTCTCTTTTCAAAGTCAGTCGTTTTGCTGTAGTCTGCGTTCTTTAGGCTGATTATCGAGGTTAGCCTTTATTTGGTCATGGGGGGCCTCGGTACTGTATGCTGAGTCTAAAGACAGTTTCACCCGTTTTCTGATTGCTCGGTTCTGTACCAGTGCAGACATGTCAAACAGTGAATGGCTGTACCTCTACTGTATCCATGCTCAATGAATGAAATCGGTAACAAATGAATATATGTCTAGTTATACGAAAAACGAGTGGTTTATCGACTCATCTTCATTTGCAGATTTAGAGGCAGCTACGATATTCGTTTTACAGACGGGTTTTTTTTTTTGAATATGGGTCACACACATGCCACAGCAACAAAACATCTCTAGAGATGAGGCTATAGATCACCTTTCCATCCTGCAGGTTTTCCTCCCAAAGCCTACGGCACCAACGGCGACCCCTGCTGGCCGGGAGAGCAAAAGCTTACAGCACCTGGTATTCCCAGGCAGTCTCCCATCCAAGTACTAACCAGGCCCGACGCTGCTTAGCTTCCGAAATCAGACGAGATCGGGCGTGTTCAGGGTGGTGTGGCCGTAAGCGAAAGCCCCGGCGCCTGACTCGCTACTTGAAGCTGTGTGTGGCGGGGGTTCCGTGCCCCCCGAGCGGGACTGAAGGATCGTTCGTGTGCAACTCTTTGGAAAGGAGCTGCTTTCCAAATCGCATTGCGTGCCTGGATATTGGCGAATGCGCTCCCTTGTGTTGACTCGTCCCGCACTGGAGGAGGACAAACAATCTGCACGGAGGAGCACCAGGCAAGTCTTCACCAGACAAAAACCTCCAGTGCACAGCACTCTGGAAACATTTCGGGGCTTTCGCGTGTTTATTTCAGCACGTAAAGCGCACCGGTCCAACACGTCGGCCGGGCGCGCGGCGCCTCCGCCCTCTTGTGGCCTTGCGGCATCAGAGCAAGAGGCTCCTTCTCGCTGCCCTTCCGCTGTGTTGCAGGGCCCCGAGAGGGAACCCGGAGCGCGCACTTTGTGGGGGGCGGGGGACCGCGTTCGCGCTCTGCCCCCGGTCTCTTGCGCGAGTACTAAATCTCACGGACAGGGGGGCCTCGTCATTGATTGTTACAGGTTAGACGGGGATTAGGAGGAGACCCCGACTGATGGGTAAAGGGGAGCACTAACACCAGAGGGACACCCCCGGCGTCTCTTTTTGAGAGACGCCCTGGGGTTTCCTAATGGCCAAGGAGGGTCGGGACCTCGGTTTGACCTCTGTTTGTGCAGCAGAGTGTCGCCATCAGGAGGCTGGGGCGTAAGAGAGCCACACAGCCCGCAGGGTGAGCGCTCCCTACTGGTCCCAGTCACACCTCTTGCAGGAGCAGCAGCAACCGGAGCTTTTCCGGGGTGGAATCTCCTATCCGGGTGCCGGACATGCTCACACCTGCTGGGCTGCCCCGGGGGTGAGCCCAGTCGAGAGTCGCAGGGCCAGATCTAGTCACCGGGGAGAAACGATACAAGTGAAGGATTGCTCAGCTCTCGGCACTTGAAAAGACCGACAAATGTCTCGTTCCCGCCGGAGCTGAATGTACCCGCATGTGTGGTGTCGTCTTCTTCCCCCGCCCCGCTGTGTTTGCTGTATTGTCTCTGAAGCCGCCCCCCCCGAGACGAGACGGGCTGTTCCTGTGCCCCAATTAACACTTTACAGGTGCCATTCCCCGGCATTGTGGCCATTGTCGGTGCTCACACGCGATAAGATAAGGCGGAGGAGAGCGGGGCATGCCCAGCGGCAGACATTCAAGGAGGGGGTAGGGCGAGGTGAGGTGAGGTGCGACACGCCGGAGCCCCGACGCAGCTAATGCGGAGCACTTGTTGGACTGGCATCGAAAGGACGTGTGCGCACGGAGCGAGCCTTCCCTGCGGCGGAGCGCGGGAACTTTCTCCCCCCCTCCCGCTGCAGGAGTTGTGTGCACTGCAGCGGTGCCGAGAGAAAAGCACAGAAGGCAGCAGGCTCTGGAGAGCAGGTAAGAGACGGAGCCTTGTGGGCAGGCGAGCAGGCCCGTTTTTTGGAAATTGCTGAAAAGGTTTGTTCGGTGTGTGGCAGGCGCACGTCGCGAGCTTGCGTGGCGATCTGCCGGTCTGGAGTTATGCAAATGAGGCCGAATTGCATCCCGGGACATGCTCCGAATGCGCAACGGCGACTGCAGATGTGTAGGAAACGGCGCGCTCGTTTTCTCGTTTTGCCCACACTTTTGAGTGTTAGTGTGGCGTGTGAGTGTGTGAAAGAGTGGGCCCAGCAGGAGGCAGTGGCGTGCGGGGCGAGGAGGTGGCCTAGGCTGCGCGATTTGTGCTGTGGGTGCGGGCCGCTTGCAGGGGCCTGTTTAACTCATACTTACCTGGCAGGGGAGATACCTTGATCAAGAAGGAGGTTCACCCAGGGCGAGGCTCGGCCATTGCACTCCGGCTGTGCTGACCCCTGCGAATTCCCCAAATGTGGGAATCTCGACTGCATAATTTCTGATAGTGGGGGACTGCGTTCGCGCTCTCCCCTGATGTGCTTGGTCCAAAATCAGATACGGGAGGGTTAGGACACCACGAGCTGCGTGGCTGCGGAAGGATCCCGGTTCGACAGGAGTGGACGCCGCTGCTGGTTCTCGCTGGCTTTTAGTTAGGGGTCCGGAGAAGCATCTCAAGCTAGTTCCACTACTCCTTCCGGACGTTCATTCCCTTTTCAAAGTCAGTCGTTTTGCTGTAGTCTGCGTTCTTTAGGCTGATTATCGAGGTTAGCCTTTATTTGGTCATGGGGGGCCTCGGTACTGTATGCTGAGTCTAAAGACAGTTTCACCCGTTTTCTGATTGATCGGTTCTGTACCAGTGCAGACATGTCAAACAGTGAATGGCTGTACCTCTATTGTATCCGTGCTCAATGAATGAAATCGGTAACAAATGAATATATGTCTAGTTATACGAAAAACGAGTGGTTTATCGACTCATCTTCATTTGCAGATTTAGAGGCAGCTTCGATATTCGTTTTACAGACGGGTTTTTTTTTTTGAATATGGGTCACACACATGCCACAGCAACAAAACATCTCTAGAGATGAGGCTATAGATCACCTTTCCATCCTGCAGGTTTTCCTCCCAAAGCCTACGGCACCAACGGCGACCCCTGCTGGCCGGGAGAGCAAAAGCTTACAGCACCTGGTATTCCCAGGCAGTCTCCCATCCAAGTACTAACCAGGCCCGACGCTGCTTAGCTTCCGAGATCAGACGAGATCGGGCATGTTCAGGGTGGTGTGGCCGTAAGCGAAAGCCCCGGCGCCTGACTCGCTACTTGAAGCTGTGTGTGGCGGGGGTTCCGTGCCCCCCAAGCGGGACTGAAGGATCGTTCGTGTGCAACTCTTTGGAAAGGAGCTGCTTTCCAAATCGCATTGCGTGCCTGGATGTTGGCGAATGCGCTCCCTTGTGTTGGCTCGTCCCGCACTGGAGGAGGACAAAGAATCTGCACGGAGGAGCACCAGGCAAGTCTTCAGTGCACAGCACTCTGGAAACATTTCGGGGCTGTCGCGTGTTTATTTCAGCACGTAAAGCGCACCGGTCCAACACTTCGGCCGGGCGCGCGGCGCCTCCGCCCTCTTGCTGCCCCTGCAGCTGCTTCACTTTTCCCTTTAGTTGCCATCGATTTTTTTGTAGTGCTATACATATACGATTGAGGTATCTTAGAGTTCTCCTTCGAAGACCCAGCACTCTCTTTTCTTTTCCCAGTGTTACTCATATCG
>NW_027167968.1:0-83580 GCF_040954835.1 Lepisosteus oculatus | reverse complement strand
CAAGGCTCAGAAGTGCCCCACACACTCAGCCCTTAACCCCAGTGTGCAGAAAGGGTCAAAATGTGTTTTTCAGCAGAAATAAACATGTTTCTGCAAGTTTGGTCAACCCCATGTAAGTTATGGGGCAGTAACATCACATTTTCAAAACGTGTTTTTCAGCCCGAAATAAACGCGTTTTTTCAGACAACTGAATCTCCTTGTAACAGCAAGGCTCAGAAGTGCCCACACACTCAGCCCTTAACCCCAGTGTGCAGAAAGGGTCAAAATGTGTTTTTCAGCAGAAATAAACATGTTTCTGCAAGTTTGGTCAACCCCATGTAAGTTATGGGGTAGTAACATCACACTTTTCAAAACGTGTTTTTCAGCCCGAAATAAGCGCGTTTTTCAGACAACTGAATCTCCTTGTAACAGCAAGGCTCAGAAGTGCCCACACACTCAGCCCTTAACCCGAGTGTGCAGAAAGGGTCAAAATGTGTTTTTCAGCAGAAATAAACATGTTTCTGCAAGTTTGGTCAACCCCATGTAAGTTATGGGGTAGTAACATCACACTTTTCAAAACGTGTTTTTCAGCCCGAAATAAACGCGTTTTTTCAGACAACTGAATCTCCTTGTAACAGCAAGGCTCAGAAGTGCCCACACACTCAGCCCTTAACCCCAGTGTGCAGAAAGGGTCAAAATGTGTTTTTCAGCAGAAATAAACATGTTTCTGCAAGTTTGGTCAACCCCATGTAAGTTATGGGGTAGTAACATCACACTTTTCAAAACGTGTTTTTCAGCCCGAAATAAGCGCGTTTTTTCAGACAACTGAATCTCCTTGTAACAGCAAGGCTCAGAAGAGCCCACACACTCAGCCCTTAACCCCAGTGTACAGAAAGTGCCAAAACGTGTTTTTCAGCAGAAATAAACATGTTTCTGCAAGTTTGGTCAACCCCATGTAAGTTATGGGGCAGTAACATCACACTTTTCAAAACGTGTTTTTCAGCCCGAAATAAGCGCGTTTTTTCAGACAACTGAATCTCCTTGTAACAGCAAGGCTCAGAAGAGCCCACACCCTCAGCCCTTAACCCCAGTGTACAGAAAGTGTCAAAACGTGTTTTTCAGCAGAAATAAACATGTTTCTGCAAGTTTGGTCAACCCCATGTAAGTTATGGGGCAGTAACATTACACTTTTCAAAACGTGTTTTTCAGCCCGAAATAAACGCGTTTTTTCAGACAACTGAATCTCCTTGTAACAGCAAGGCTCAGAAGAGCCCACACACTCAGCCCTTAACCCCAGTGTACAGAAAGTGTCAAAACGTGTTTTTCAGCAGAAATAAACATGTTTCTGCAAGTTTGGTCAACCCCATGTTAGTTATGGGGCAGTAACATCACTCTTTTCAAAACGTGTTTTTCAGCCCGAAATAAGCGCGTTTTTTCAGACAACTGAATCTCCTTGTAACAGCAAGGCTCAGAAGAGCCCACACACTCAGCCCTTAACCCCAGTGTACAGAAAGTGTCAAAACGTGTTTTTCAGCAGAAATAAACATGTTTCTGCAAGTTTGGTCAACCCCATGTAAGTTATGGGGCAGTAACATTACACTTTTCAAAACGTGTTTTTCAGCCCGAAATAAACGCGTTTTTTCAGACAACTGAATCTCCTTGTAACAGCAAGGCTCAGAAGAGCCCACACACTCAGCCCTTAACCCCAGTGTGCAGAAAGTGTCAAAACGTGTTTTTCAGCAGAAATAAACATGTTTCTGCAAGTTTGGTCAACCCCTTGTAAGTTATGGGGCAGTAACATTACAATTTTCAAAACGTGTTTTTCAGCCCGAAATAAACGCGTTTTTTCAGACAACTGAATCTTCTTGTAACAGCAAGGCTCAGAAGAGCCCACACACTCAGCCCTTAACCCCAGTGTACAGAAAGTGTCAAAACGTGTTTTTCAGCAGAAATAAACATGTTTCTGCAAGTTTGGTCAACCCCATGTAAGTTATGGGGTAGTAACATCACACTTTTCAAAACGTGTTTTTCAGCCCGAAATAAACGCGTTTTTTCAGACAACTGAATCTCCTTGTAACAGCAAGGCTCAGAAGTGCCCACACACTCAGCCCTTAACCCCAGTGTACAGAAAGTGTCAAAACGTGTTTTTCAGCAGAAATAAACATGTTTCTGCAAGTTTGGTCAACCCCATGTAAGTTATGGGGCAGTAACATTACACTTTTCAAAACGTGTTTTTCAGCCCGAAATAAACGCGTTTTTTCAGACAACTGAATCTCCTTGTAACAGCAAGGCTCAGAAGAGCCCACACACTCAGCCCTTAACCCCAGTGTACAGAAAGTGCCAAAACGTGTTTTTCAGCAGAAATAAACATGTTTCTGCAAGTTTGGTCAACCCCATGTAAGTTATGGGGCAGTAACATCACATTTTCAAAACGTGTTTTTCAGCCCGAAATAAACGCGTTTTTTCAGACAACTGAATCTCCTTGTAACAGCAAGGCTCAGAAGTGCCCACACACTCAGCCCTTAACCCCAGTGTGCAGAAAGGGTCAAAATGTGTTTTTCAGCAGAAATAAACATGTTTCTGCAAGTTTGGTCAACCCCATGTAAGTTATGGGGCATTAACATCACACTTTTCAAAACGTGTTTTTCAGCCCGAAATAAGCGCGTTTTTTCAGACAACTGAATCTCCTTGTAACAGCAAGGCTCAGAAGAGCCCACACACTCAGCCCTTAACCCCAGTGTGCAGAAAGTGTCAAAACGTGTTTTTCAGCAGAAATAAACATGTTTCTGCAAGTTTGGTCAACCTCATGTAAGTTATGGGGTAGTAACATCACACTTTTCAAAACGTGTTTTTCAGCCCGAAATAAACGCGTTTTTTCAGACAACTGAATCTCCTTGTAACAGCAAGGCTCAGAAGTGCCCACACACTCAGCCCTTAACCCCAGTGTGCAGAAAGGGTCAAAATGTGTTTTTCAGCAGAAATAAACATGTTTCTGCAAGTTTGGTCAACCCCATGTAAGTTATGGGGTAGTAACATCACACTTTTCAAAACGTGTTTTTCAGCCCGAAATAAGCGCGTTTTTTCAGACAACTGAATCTCCTTGTAACAGCAAGGCTCAGAAGAGCCCACACACTCAGCCCTTAACCCCAGTGTGCAGAAAGTGTCAAAACGTGTTTTTCAGCAGAAATAAACATGTTTCTGCAAGTTTGGTCAACCCCATGTAAGTTATGGGGTAGTAACATCACACTTTTCAAAACGTGTTTTTCAGCCCGAAATAAACGCGTTTTTTCAGACAACTGAATCTCCTTGTAACAGCAAGGCTCAGAAGAGCCCACACACTCAGCCCTTAACCCCAGTGTACAGAAAGTGTCAAAACGTGTTTTTCAGCAGAAATAAACATGTTTCTGCAAGTTTGGTCAACCCCATGTAAGTTATGGGGCAGTAACATTACAATTTTCAAAACGTGTTTTTCAGCCCGAAATAAACGCGTTTTTTCAGACAACTGAATCTCCTTGTAACAGCAAGGCTCAGAAGAGCCCACACACTCAGCCCTTAACCCCAGTGTACAGAAAGTGCCAAAACGTGTTTTTCAGCAGAAATAAACATGTTTCTGCAAGTTTGGTCAACCCCATGTAAGTTATGGGGCAGTAACATCACATTTTCAAAACGTGTTTTTCAGCCCGAAATAAACGCGTTTTTTCAGACAACTGAATCTCCTTGTAACAGCAAGGCTCAGAAGTGCCCACACACTCAGCCCTTAACCCCAGTGTGCAGAAAGGGTCAAAATGTGTTTTTCAGCAGAAATAAACATGTTTCTGCAAGTTTGGTCAACCCCATGTAAGTTATGGGGTAGTAACATCACACTTTTCAAAACGTGTTTTTCAGCCCGAAATAAGCGCGTTTTTTCAGACAACTGAATCTCCTTGTAACAGCAAGGCTCAGAAGAGCCCACACACTCAGCCCTTAACCCCAGTGTGCAGAAAGTGTCAAAACGTGTTTTTCAGCAGAAATAAACATGTTTCTGCAAGTTTGGTCAACCCCATGTAAGTTATGGGGTAGTAACATCACACTTTTCAAAACGTGTTTTTCAGCCCGAAATAAACGCGTTTTTTCAGACAACTGAATCTCCTTGTAACAGCAAGGCTCAGAAGAGCCCACACACTCAGCCCTTAACCCCAGTGTGCAGAAAGGGTCAAAATGTGTTTTTCAGCAGAAATAAACATGTTTCTGCAAGTTTGGTCAACCCCATGTAAGTTATGGGGCAGTAACATCACACTTTTCAAAACGTGTTTTTCAGCCCGAAATAAACGCGTTTTTCAGACAACTGAATCTCCTTGTAACAGCAAGGCTCAGAAGAGCCCACACACTCAGCCCTTAACCCCAGTGTACAGAAAGTGTCAAAACGTGTTTTTCAGCAGAAATAAACATGTTTCTGCAAGTTTGGTCAACCCCATGTAAGTTATGGGGTAGTAACATCACACTTTTCAAAACGTGTTTTTCAGCCCGAAATAAACGCGTTTTTTCAGACAACTGAATCTCCTTGTAACAGCAAGGCTCAGAAGTGCCCACACACTCAGCCCTTAACCCCAGTGTGCAGAAAGGGTCAAAATGTGTTTTTCAGCAGAAATAAACATGTTTCTGCAAGTTTGGTCAACCCCATGTAAGTTATGGGGTAGTAACATCACACTTTTCAAAACGTGTTTTTCAGCTCGAAATAAGCGCGTTTTTTCAGACAACTGAATCTCCTTGTAACAGCAAGGCTCAGAAGAGCCCACACACTCAGCCCTTAACCCCAGTGTACAGAAAGTGTCAAAACGTGTTTTTCAGCAGAAATAAACATGTTTCTGCAAGTTTGGTCAACCCCATGTAAGTTATGGGGCAGTAACATTACACTTTTCAAAACGTGTTTTTCAGCCCGAAATAAACGCGTTTTTTCAGACAACTGAATCTCCTTGTAACAGCAAGGCTCAGAAGAGCCCACACACTCAGCCCTTAACCCCAGTGTACAGAAAGTGCCAAAACGTGTTTTTCAGCAGAAATAAACATGTTTCTGCAAGTTTGGTCAACCCCATGTAAGTTATGGGGCAGTAACATCACATTTTCAAAACGTGTTTTTCAGCCCGAAATAAACGCGTTTTTTCAGACAACTGAATCTCCTTGTAACAGCAAGGCTCAGAAGTGCCCACACACTCAGCCCTTAACCCCAGTGTGCAGAAAGGGTCAAACTGTGTTTTTTAGCAGAAATAAACATGTTTCTGCAAGTTTGGTCAACCCCATGTAAGTTATGGGGTAGTAACATCACACTTTTCAAAACGTGTTTTTCAGCCCGAAATAAGCGCGTTTTTTCAGACAACTGAATCTCCTTGTAACAGCAAGGCTCAGAAGAGCCCACACACTCAGCCCTTAACCCCAGTGTGCAGAAAGTGTCAAAACGTGTTTTTCAGCAGAAATAAACATGTTTCTGCAAGTTTGGTCAACCCCATGTAAGTTATGGGGTAGTAACATCACACTTTTCAAAACGTGTTTTTCAGCCCGAAATAAACGCGTTTTTTCAGACAATTGAATCTCCTTGTAACAGCAAGGCTCAGAAGAGCCCACACACTCAGCCCTTAACCCCAGTGTACAGAAAGTGTCAAAACGTGTTTTTCAGCAGAAATAAACATGTTTCTGCAAGTTTGGTCAACCCCATGTAAGTTATGGGGCAGTAACATCACATTTTCAAAACGTGTTTTTCAGCCCGAAATAAACGCGTTTTTTCAGACAACTGAATCTCCTTGTAACAGCAAGGCTCAGAAGTGCCCACACACTCAGCCCTTAACCCCAGTGTGCAGAAAGGGTCAAAATGTGTTTTTCAGCAGAAATAAACATGTTTCTGCAAGTTTGGTCAACCCCATGTAAGTTATGGGGCAGTAACATTACACTTTTCAAAACGTGTTTTTCAGCCCGAAATAAACGCGTTTTTTCAGACAACTGAATCTCCTTGTAACAGCAAGGCTCAGAAGAGCCCACACACTCAGCCCTTAACCCCAGTGTACAGAAAGTGCCAAAACGTGTTTTTCAGCAGAAATAAACATGTTTCTGCAAGTTTGGTCAACCCCATGTAAGTTATGGGGCAGTAACATCACATTTTCAAAACGTGTTTTTCAGCCCGAAATAAACGCGTTTTTTCAGACAACTGAATCTCCTTGTAACAGCAAGGCTCAGAAGTGCCCACACACTCAGCCCTTAACCCCAGTGTGCAGAAAGGGTCAAACTGTGTTTTTCAGCAGAAATAAACATGTTTCTGCAAGTTTGGTCAACCCCATGTAAGTTATGGGGTAGTAACATCACACTTTTCAAAACGTGTTTTTCAGCCCGAAATAAGCGCGTTTTTTCAGACAACTGAATCTCCTTGTAACAGCAAGGCTCAGAAGAGCCCACACACTCAGCCCTTAACCCCAGTGTGCAGAAAGTGTCAAAACGTGTTTTTCAGCAGAAATAAACATGTTTCTGCAAGTTTGGTCAACCCCATGTAAGTTATGGGGTAGTAACATCACACTTTTCAAAACGTGTTTTTCAGCCCGAAATAAGCGCGTTTTTTCAGACAACTGAATCTCCTTGTAACAGCAAGGCTCAGAAGAGCCCACACACTCAGCCCTTAACCCCAGTGTGCAGAAAGTGTCAAAACGTGTTTTTCAGCAGAAATAAACATGTTTCTGCAAGTTTGGTCAACCCCATGTAAGTTATGGGGTAGTAACATCACACTTTTCAAAACGTGTTTTTCAGCCCGAAATAAACGCGTTTTTTCACACAATTGAATCTCCTTGTAACAGCAAGGCTCAGAAGAGCCCACACACACAGCCCTTAACCCCAGTGTACAGAAAGTGTCAAAACGTGTTTTTCAGCAGAAATAAACATGTTTCTGCAAGTTTGGTCAACCCCATGTAAGTTATGGGGCAGTAACATCACATTTTCAAAACGTGTTTTTCAGCCCGAAATAAACGCGTTTTTTCAGACAACTGAATCTCCTTGTAACAGCAAGGCTCAGAAGTGCCCACACACTCAGCCCTTAACCCCAGTGTGCAGAAAGGGTCAAAATGTGTTTTTCAGCAGAAATAAACATGTTTCTGCAAGTTTGGTCAACCCCATGTAAGTTATGGGGTAGTAACATCACACTTTTCAAAACGTGTTTTTCAGCCCGAAATAAGCGCGTTTTTTCAGACAACTGAATCTCCTTGTAACAGCAAGGCTCAGAAGAGCCCACACACTCAGCCCTTAACCCCAGTGTGCAGAAAGTGTCAAAACGTGTTTTTCAGCAGAAATAAACATGTTTCTGCAAGTTTGGTCAACCCCATGTAAGTTATGGGGTAGTAACATCACACTTTTCAAAACGTGTTTTTCAGCCCGAAATAAACGCGTTTTTTCAGACAACTGAATCTCCTTGTAACAGCAAGGCTCAGAAGAGCCCACACACTCAGCCCTTAACCCCAGTGTACAGAAAGTGTCAAAACGTGTTTTTCAGCAGAAATAAACATGTTTCTGCTAGTTTGGTCAACCCCATGTAAGTTATGGGGCAGTAACATCACATTTTCAAAACGTGTTTTTCAGCCCGAAATAAACGCGTTTTTTCAGACAACTGAATCTCCTTGTAACAGCAAGGCTCAGAAGTGCCCACACACTCAGCCCTTAACCCCAGTGTGCAGAAAGGGTCAAAATGTGTTTTTCAGCAGAAATAAACATGTTTCTGCAAGTTTGGTCAACCCCATGTAAGTTATGGGGCAGTAACATTACACTTTTCAAAACGTGTTTTTCAGCCCGAAATAAACGCGTTTTTTCAGACAACTGAATCTCCTTGTAACAGCAAGGCTCAGAAGAGCCCACACACTCAGCCCTTAACCCCAGTGTACAGAAAGTGCCAAAACGTGTTTTTCAGCAGAAATAAACATGTTTCTGCAAGTTTGGTCAACCCCATGTAAGTTATGGGGCAGTAACATCACATTTTCAAAACGTGTTTTTCAGCCCGAAATAAACGCGTTTTTTCAGACAACTGAATCTCCTTGTAACAGCAAGGCTCAGAAGTGCCCACACACTCAGCCCTTAACCCCAGTGTGCAGAAAGGGTCAAACTGTGTTTTTCAGCAGAAATAAACATGTTTCTGCAAGTTTGGTCAACCCCATGTAAGTTATGGGGTAGTAACATCACACTTTTCAAAACGTGTTTTTCAGCCCGAAATAAGCGCGTTTTTTCAGACAACTGAATCTCCTTGTAACAGCAAGGCTCAGAAGAGCCCACACACTCAGCCCTTAACCCCAGTGTGCAGAAAGTGTCAAAACGTGTTTTTCAGCAGAAATAAACATGTTTCTGCAAGTTTGGTCAACCCCATGTAAGTTATGGGGTAGTAACATCACACTTTTCAAAACGTGTTTTTCAGCCCGAAATAAGCGCGTTTTTTCAGACAACTGAATCTCCTTGTAACAGCAAGGCTCAGAAGAGCCCACACACTCAGCCCTTAACCCCAGTGTGCAGAAAGTGTCAAAACGTGTTTTTCAGCAGAAATAAACATGTTTCTGCAAGTTTGGTCAACCCCATGTAAGTTATGGGGTAGTAACATCACACTTTTCAAAACGTGTTTTTCAGCCCGAAATAAACGCGTTTTTTCACACAATTGAATCTCCTTGTAACAGCAAGGCTCAGAAGAGCCCACACACACAGCCCTTAACCCCAGTGTACAGAAAGTGTCAAAACGTGTTTTTCAGCAGAAATAAACATGTTTCTGCAAGTTTGGTCAACCCCATGTAAGTTATGGGGCAGTAACATCACATTTTCAAAACGTGTTTTTCAGCCCGAAATAAACGCGTTTTTTCAGACAACTGAATCTCCTTGTAACAGCAAGGCTCAGAAGTGCCCACACACTCAGCCCTTAACCCCAGTGTGCAGAAAGGGTCAAAATGTGTTTTTCAGCAGAAATAAACATGTTTCTGCAAGTTTGGTCAACCCCATGTAAGTTATGGGGTAGTAACATCACACTTTTCAAAACGTGTTTTTCAGCCCGAAATAAGCGCGTTTTTTCAGACAACTGAATCTCCTTGTAACAGCAAGGCTCAGAAGAGCCCACACACTCAGCCCTTAACCCCAGTGTGCAGAAAGTGTCAAAACGTGTTTTTCAGCAGAAATAAACATGTTTCTGCAAGTTTGGTCAACCCCATGTAAGTTATGGGGTAGTAACATCACACTTTTCAAAACGTGTTTTTCAGCCCGAAATAAACGCGTTTTTTCAGACAACTGAATCTCCTTGTAACAGCAAGGCTCAGAAGAGCCCACACACTCAGCCCTTAACCCCAGTGTACAGAAAGTGTCAAAACGTGTTTTTCAGCAGAAATAAACATGTTTCTGCTAGTTTGGTCAACCCCATGTAAGTTATGGGGCAGTAACATTACAATTTTCAAAACGTGTTTTTCAGCCCGAAATAAACGCGTTTTTTCAGACAACTGAATCTCCTTGTAACAGCAAGGCTCAGAAGAGCCCACACACTCAGCCCTTAACCCCAGTGTACAGAAAGTGCCAAAACGTGTTTTTCAGCAGAAATAAACATGTTTCTGCAAGTTTGGTCAACCCCATGTAGTTATGGGGCAGTAACATCACATTTTCAAAACGTGTTTTTCAGCCCGAAATAAACGCGTTTTTTCAGACAACTGAATCTCCTTGTAACAGCAAGGCTCAGAAGTGCCCACACACTCAGCCCTTAACCCCAGTGTGCAGAAAGGGTCAAAATGTGTTTTTCAGCAGAAATAAACATGTTTCTGCAAGTTTGGTCAACCCCATGTAAGTTATGGGGCATTAACATCACACTTTTCAAAACGTGTTTTTCAGCCCGAAATAAGCGCGTTTTTTCAGACAACTGAATCTCCTTGTAACAGCAAGGCTCAGAAGAGCCCACACACTCAGCCCTTAACCCCAGTGTACAGAAAGTGTCAAAACGTGTTTTTCAGCAGATATAAACATGTTTCTGCAAGTTTGGTCAACCCCATGTAAGTTATGGGGCAGTAACATCACTCTTTTCAAAACGTGTTTTTCAGCCCGAAATAAACGCGTTTTTTCAGACAACTGAATCTCCTTGTAACAGCAAGGCTCAGAAGTGCCCTCACACTCAGCCCTTAACCCCAGTGTGCAGAAAGTGTCAAAACGTGTTTTTCAGCAGAAATAAACATGTTTCTGCAAGTTTGGTCAACCCCATGTTAGTTATGGGGCAGTAACATCACTCTTTTCAAAACGTGTTTTTCAGCCCGAAATAAGCGCGTTTTTTCAGACAACTGAATCTCCTTGTAACAGCAAGGCTCAGAAGAGCCCACACACTCAGCCCTTAACCCCAGTGTACAGAAAGTGTCAAAACGTGTTTTTCAGCAGAAATAAACATGTTTCTGCAAGTTTGGTCAACCCCATGTAAGTTATGGGGCAGTAACATTACACTTTTCAAAACGTGTTTTTCAGCCCGAAATAAACGCGTTTTTTCAGACAACTGAATCTCCTTGTAACAGCAAGGCTCAGAAGAGCCCACACACTCAGCCCTTAACCCCAGTGTACAGAAAGTGCCAAAACGTGTTTTTCAGCAGAAATAAACATGTTTCTGCAAGTTTGGTCAACCCCATGTAAGTTATGGGGCAGTAACATCACACTTTTCAAAACGTGTTTTTCAGCCCGAAATAAGCGCGTTTTTTCAGACAACTGAATCTCCTTGTAACAGCAAGGCTCAGAAGAGCCCACACACTCAGCCCTTAACCCCAGTGTACAGAAAGTGTCAAAACGTGTTTTTCAGCAGAAATAAACATGTTTCTGCAAGTTTGGTCAACCCCATGTAAGTTATGGGGCAGTAACATCACACTTTTCAAAACGTGTTTTTCAGCCCGAAATAAGCGCGTTTTTTCAGACAACTGAATCTCCTTGTAACAGCAAGGCTCAGAAGAGCCCACACACTCAGCCCTTAACCCCAGTGTACAGAAAGTGTCAAAACGTGTTTTTCAGCAGAAATAAACATGTTTCTGCAAGTTTGGTCAACCCCATGTAAGTTATGGGGCAGTAACATCACACTTTTCAAAACGTGTTTTTCAGCCCGAAATAAACGCGTTTTTTCAGACAACTGAATCTCCTTGTAACAGCAAGGCTCAGAAGTGCCCACACACTCAGCCCTTAACCCCAGTGTGCAGAAAGGGTCAAAATGTGTTTTTCAGCAGAAATAAACATGTTTCTGCAAGTTTGGTCAACCCCATGTAAGTTATGGGGCAGTAACATCACACTTTTCAAAACGTGTTTTTCAGCCCGAAATAAACACGTTTTTTCAGACAACTGAATCTCCTTGTAACAGCAAGGCTCAGAAGAGCCCACACACTCAGCCCTTAACCCCAGTGTACAGAAAGTGTCAAAACGTGTTTTTCAGCAGAAATAAACATGTTTCTGCAAGTTTGGTCAACCCCATGTTAGTTATGGGGCAGTAACATCACTCTTTTCAAAACGTGTTTTTCAGCCCGAAATAAGCGCGTTTTTTCAGACAACTGAATCTCCTTGTAACAGCAAGGCTCAGAAGAGCCCACACACTCAGCCCTTAACCCCAGTGTACAGAAAGTGTCAAAACGTGTTTTTCAGCAGAAATAAACATGTTTCTGCAAGTTTGGTCAACCCCATGTAAGTTATGGGGCAGTAACATTACACTTTTCAAAACGTGTTTTTCAGCCCGAAATAAACGCGTTTTTTCAGACAACTGAATCTCCTTGTAACAGCAAGGCTCAGAAGAGCCCACACACTCAGCCCTTAACCCCAGTGTACAGAAAGTGCCAAAACGTGTTTTTCAGCAGAAATAAACATGTTTCTGCAAGTTTGGTCAACCCCATGTAAGTTATGGGGCAGTAACATCACACTTTTCAAAACGTGTTTTTCAGCCCGAAATAAGCGCGTTTTTTCAGACAACTGAATCTCCTTGTAACAGCAAGGCTCAGAAGAGCCCACACACTCAGCCCTTAACCCCAGTGTACAGAAAGTGTCAAAACGTGTTTTTCAGCAGAAATAAACATGTTTCTGCAAGTTTGGTCAACCCCATGTAAGTTATGGGGCAGTAACATCACACTTTTCAAAACGTGTTTTTCAGCCCGAAATAAGCGCGTTTTTTCAGACAACTGAATCTCCTTGTAACAGCAAGGCTCAGAAGAGCCCACACACTCAGCCCTTAACCCCAGTGTACAGAAAGTGTCAAAACGTGTTTTTCAGCAGAAATAAACATGTTTCTGCAAGTTTGGTCAACCCCATGTAAGTTATGGGGCAGTAACATCACACTTTTCAAAACGTGTTTTTCAGCCCGAAATAAACGCGTTTTTTCAGACAACTGAATCTCCTTGTAACAGCAAGGCTCAGAAGTGCCCACACACTCAGCCCTTAACCCCAGTGTGCAGAAAGGGTCAAAATGTGTTTTTCAGCAGAAATAAACATGTTTCTGCAAGTTTGGTCAACCCCATGTAAGTTATGGGGCAGTAACATCACACTTTTCAAAACGTGTTTTTCAGCCCGAAATAAACACGTTTTTTCAGACAACTGAATCTCCTTGTAACAGCAAGGCTCAGAAGAGCCCACACACTCAGCCCTTAACCCCAGTGTACAGAAAGTGTCAAAACGTGTTTTTCAGCAGAAATAAACATGTTTCTGCAAGTTTGGTCAACCCCATGTAAGTTATGGGGTAGTAACATCACACTTTTCAAAACGTGTTTTTCAGCCCGAAATAAACGCGTTTTTTCAGACAACTGAATCTCCTTGTAACAGCAAGGCTCAGAAGTGCCCACACACTCAGCCCTTAACCCCAGTGTGCAGAAAGGGTCAAAATGTGTTTTTCAGCAGAAATAAACATGTTTCTGCAAGTTTGGTCAACCCCATGTAAGTTATGGGGCAGTAACATCACATTTTCAAAACGTGTTTTTCAGCCCGAAATAAACGCGTTTTTTCAGACAACTGAATCTCCTTGTAACAGCAAGGCTCAGAAGTGCCCACACACTCAGCCCTTAACCCCAGTGTGCAGAAAGGGTCAAAATGTGTTTTTCAGCAGAAATAAACATGTTTCTGCAAGTTTGGTCAACCCCATGTAAGTTATGGGGTAGTAACATCACACTTTTCAAAACGTGTTTTTCAGCCCGAAATAAGCGCGTTTTTTCAGACAACTGAATCTCCTTGTAACAGCAAGGCTCAGAAGTGCCCACACACTCAGCCCTTAACCCGAGTGTGCAGAAAGGGTCAAAATGTGTTTTTCAGCAGAAATAAACATGTTTCTGCAAGTTTGGTCAACCCCATGTAAGTTATGGGGCAGTAACATCACACTTTTCAAAACGTGTTTTTCAGCCCGAAATAAACACGTTTTTTCAGACAACTGAATCTCCTTGTAACAGCAAGGCTCAGAAGAGCCCACACACTCAGCCCTTAACCCCAGTGTACAGAAAGTGTCAAAACGTGTTTTTCAGCAGAAATAAACATGTTTCTGCAAGTTTGGTCAACCCCATGTAAGTTATGGGGTAGTAACATCACACTTTTCAAAACGTGTTTTTCAGCCCGAAATAAACGCGTTTTTTCAGACAACTGAATCTCCTTGTAACAGCAAGGCTCAGAAGTGCCCACACACTCAGCCCTTAACCCCAGTGTGCAGAAAGGGTCAAAATGTGTTTTTCAGCAGAAATAAACATGTTTCTGCAAGTTTGGTCAACCCCATGTAAGTTATGGGGTAGTAACATCACACTTTTCAAAACGTGTTTTTCAGCCCGAAATAAGCGCGTTTTTTCAGACAACTGAATCTCCTTGTAACAGCAAGGCTCAGAAGAGCCCACACACTCAGCCCTTAACCCCAGTGTACAGAAAGTGCCAAAACGTGTTTTTCAGCAGAAATAAACATGTTTCTGCAAGTTTGGTCAACCCCATGTAAGTTATGGGGCAGTAACATCACACTTTTCAAAACGTGTTTTTCAGCCCGAAATAAGCGCGTTTTTTCAGACAACTGAATCTCCTTGTAACAGCAAGGCTCAGAAGAGCCCACACCCTCAGCCCTTAACCCCAGTGTACAGAAAGTGTCAAAACGTGTTTTTCAGCAGAAATAAACATGTTTCTGCAAGTTTGGTCAACCCCATGTAAGTTATGGGGCAGTAACATTACACTTTTCAAAACGTGTTTTTCAGCCCGAAATAAACGCGTTTTTTCAGACAACTGAATCTCCTTGTAACAGCAAGGCTCAGAAGAGCCCACACACTCAGCCCTTAACCCCAGTGTACAGAAAGTGTCAAAACGTGTTTTTCAGCAGAAATAAACATGTTTCTGCAAGTTTGGTCAACCCCATGTTAGTTATGGGGCAGTAACATCACTCTTTTCAAAACGTGTTTTTCAGCCGAAATAAGCGCGTTTTTTCAGACAACTGAATCTCCTTGTAACAGCAAGGCTCAGAAGAGCCCACACACTCAGCCCTTAACCCCAGTGTACAGAAAGTGTCAAAACGTATTTTTCAGCAGAAATAAACATGTTTCTGCAAGTTTGGTCAACCCCATGTAAGTTATGGGGCAGTAACATTACACTTTTCAAAACGTGTTTTTCAGCCCGAAATAAACGTGTTTTTTCAGACAACTGAATCTCCTTGTAACAGCAAGGCTCAGAAGAGCCCACACACTCAGCCCTTAACCCCAGTGTGCAGAAAGTGTCAAAACGTGTTTTTCAGCAGAAATAAACATGTTTCTGCAAGTTTGGTCAACCCCATGTAAGTTATGGGGTAGTAACATCACACTTTTCAAAACGTGTTTTTCAGCCCGAAATAAACGCGTTTTTTCAGACAACTGAATCTCCTTGTAACAGCAAGGCTCAGAAGAGCCCACACACTCAGCCCTTAACCCCAGTGTACAGAAAGTGTCAAAACGTGTTTTTCAGCAGAAATAAACATGTTTCTGCAAGTTTGGTCAACCCCTTGTAAGTTATGGGGCAGTAACATTACAATTTTCAAAACGTGTTTTTCAGCCCGAAATAAACGCGTTTTTTCAGACAACTGAATCTTCTTGTAACAGCAAGGCTCAGAAGAGCCCACACACTCAGCCCTTAACCCCAGTGTACAGAAAGTGTCAAAACGTGTTTTTCAGCAGAAATAAACATGTTTCTGCAAGTTTGGTCAACCCCATGTAAGTTATGGGGCAGTAACATTACACTTTTCAAAACGTGTTTTTCAGCCCGAAATAAACGCGTTTTTTCAGACAACTGAATCTCCTTGTAACAGCAAGGCTCAGAAGAGCCCACACACTCAGCCCTTAACCCCAGTGTACAGAAAGTGCCAAAACGTGTTTTTCAGCAGAAATAAACATGTTTCTGCAAGTTTGGTCAACCCCATGTAAGTTATGGGGCAGTAACATCACATTTTCAAAACGTGTTTTTCAGCCCGAAATAAACGCGTTTTTTCAGACAACTGAATCTCCTTGTAACAGCAAGGCTCAGAAGTGCCCACACACTCAGCCCTTAACCCCAGTGTGCAGAAAGGGTCAAAATGTGTTTTTCAGCAGAAATAAACATGTTTCTGCAAGTTTGGTCAACCCCATGTAAGTTATGGGGCATTAACATCACACTTTTCAAAACGTGTTTTTCAGCCCGAAATAAGCGCGTTTTTTCAGACAACTGAATCTCCTTGTAACAGCAAGGCTCAGAAGAGCCCACACACTCAGCCCTTAACCCCAGTGTACAGAAAGTGTCAAAACGTGTTTTTCAGCAGAAATAAACATGTTTCTGCAAGTTTGGTCAACCCCATGTAAGTTATGGGGCAGTAACATCACACTTTTCAAAACGTGTTTTTCAGCCCGAAATAAGCGCGTTTTTTCAGACAACTGAATCTCCTTGACACAGCAAGGCTCAGAAGAGCCCACACACTCAGCCCTTAACCCCAGTGTGCAGAAAGTGTCAAAACGTGTTTTTCAGCAGAAATAAACATGTTTCTGCAAGTTTGGTCAACCTCATGTAAGTTATGGGGTAGTAACATCACACTTTTCAAAACGTGTTTTTCAGCCCGAAATAAACGCGTTTTTTCAGACAACTGAATCTCCTTGTAACAGCAAGGCTCAGAAGTGCCCACACACTCAGCCCTTAACCCCAGTGTGCAGAAAGGGTCAAAATGTGTTTTTCAGCAGAAATAAACATGTTTCTGCAAGTTTGGTCAACCCCATGTAAGTTATGGGGTAGTAACATCACACTTTTCAAAACGTGTTTTTCAGCCCGAAATAAGCGCGTTTTTTCAGACAACTGAATCTCCTTGTAACAGCAAGGCTCAGAAGAGCCCACACACTCAGCCCTTAACCCCAGTGTGCAGAAAGTGTCAAAACGTGTTTTTCAGCAGAAATAAACATGTTTCTACAAGTTTGGTCAACCCCATGTAAGTTATGGGGTAGTAACATCACACTTTTCAAAACGTGTTTTTCAGCCCGAAATAAACGCGTTTTTTCAGACAATTGAATCTCCTTGTAACAGCAAGGCTCAGAAGAGCCCACACACTCAGCCCTTAACCCCAGTGTACAGAAAGTGTCAAAACGTGTTTTTCAGCAGAAATAAACATGTTTCTGCAAGTTTGGTCAACCCCATGTAAGTTATGGGGCAGTAACATCACATTTTCAAAACGTGTTTTTCAGCCCGAAATAAACGCGTTTTTTCAGACAACTGAATCTCCTTGTAACAGCAAGGCTCAGAAGTGCCCACACACTCAGCCCTTAACCCCAGTGTGCAGAAAGGGTCAAAATGTGTTTTTCAGCAGAAATAAACATGTTTCTGCAAGTTTGGTCAACCCCATGTAAGTTATGGGGTAGTAACATCACACTTTTCAAAACGTGTTTTTCAGCCCGAAATAAACGCGTTTTTTCAGACAACTGAATCTCCTTGTAACAGCAAGGCTCAGAAGAGCCCACACACTCAGCCCTTAACCCCAGTGTACAGAAAGTGTCAAAACGTGTTTTTCAGCAGAAATAAACATGTTTCTGCTAGTTTGGTCAACCCCATGTAAGTTATGGGGCAGTAACATTACAATTTTCAAAACGTGTTTTTCAGCCCGAAATAAACGCGTTTTTTCAGACAACTGAATCTCCTTGTAACAGCAAGGCTCAGAAGAGCCCACACACTCAGCCCTTAACCCCAGTGTACAGAAAGTGCCAAAACGTGTTTTTCAGCAGAAATAAACATGTTTCTGCAAGTTTGGTCAACCCCATGTAGTTATGGGGCAGTAACATCACATTTTCAAAACGTGTTTTTCAGCCCGAAATAAACGCGTTTTTTCAGACAACTGAATCTCCTTGTAACAGCAAGGCTCAGAAGTGCCCACACACTCAGCCCTTAACCCCAGTGTGCAGAAAGGGTCAAAATGTGTTTTTCAGCAGAAATAAACATGTTTCTGCAAGTTTGGTCAACCCCATGTAAGTTATGGGGCATTAACATCACACTTTTCAAAACGTGTTTTTCAGCCTGAAATAAGCGCGTTTTTTCAGACAACTGAATCTCCTTGTAACAGCAAGGCTCAGAAGAGCCCACACACTCAGCCCTTAACCCCAGTGTACAGAAAGTGTCAAACCGTGTTTTTCAGCAGATATAAACATGTTTCTGCAAGTTTGGTCAACCCCATGTAAGTTATGGGGCAGTAACATCACACTTTTCAAAACGTGTTTTTCAGCCCGAAATAAACGCGTTTTTTCAGACAACTGAATCTCCTTGTAACAGCAAGGCTCAGAAGTGCCCACACACTCAGCCCTTAACCCCAGTGTGCAGAAAGTGTCAAAACGTGTTTTTCAGCAGAAATAAACATGTTTCTGCAAGTTTGGTCAACCCCATGTTAGTTATGGGGCAGTAACATCACTCTTTTCAAAACGTGTTTTTCAGCCCGAAATAAGCGCGTTTTTTCAGACAACTGAATCTCCTTGTAACAGCAAGGCTCAGAAGAGCCCACACACTCAGCCCTTAACCCCAGTGTACAGAAAGTGTCAAAACGTGTTTTTCAGCAGAAATAAACATGTTTCTGCAAGTTTGGTCAACCCCATGTAAGTTATGGGGCAGTAACATTACACTTTTCAAAACGTGTTTTTCAGCCCGAAATAAACGCGTTTTTTCAGACAACTGAATCTCCTTGTAACAGCAAGGCTCAGAAGAGCCCACACACTCAGCCCTTAACCCCAGTGTACAGAAAGTGCCAAAACGTGTTTTTCAGCAGAAATAAACATGTTTCTGCAAGTTTGGTCAACCCCATGTAAGTTATGGGGCAGTAACATCACACTTTTCAAAACGTGTTTTTCAGCCCGAAATAAGCGCGTTTTTTCAGACAACTGAATCTCCTTGTAACAGCAAGGCTCAGAAGAGCCCACACACTCAGCCCTTAACCCCAGTGTACAGAAAGTGTCAAAACGTGTTTTTCAGCAGAAATAAACATGTTTCTGCAAGTTTGGTCAACCCCATGTAAGTTATGGGGCAGTAACATCACACTTTTCAAAACGTGTTTTTCAGCCCGAAATAAGCGCGTTTTTTCAGACAACTGAATCTCCTTGTAACAGCAAGGCTCAGAAGAGCCCACACACTCAGCCCTTAACCCCAGTGTACAGAAAGTGTCAAAACGTGTTTTTCAGCAGAAATAAACATGTTTCTGCAAGTTTGGTCAACCCCATGTAAGTTATGGGGCAGTAACATCACACTTTTCAAAACGTGTTTTTCAGCCCGAAATAAACGCGTTTTTTCAGACAACTGAATCTCCTTGTAACAGCAAGGCTCAGAAGTGCCCACACACTCAGCCCTTAACCCCAGTGTACAGAAAGTGTCAAAACGTGTTTTTCAGCAGAAATAAACATGTTTCTGCAAGTTTGGTCAACCCCATGTTAGTTATGGGGCAGTAACATCACTCTTTTCAAAACGTGTTTTTCAGCCCGAAATAAGCGCGTTTTTTCAGACAACTGAATCTCCTTGTAACAGCAAGGCTCAGAAGAGCCCACACACTCAGCCCTTAACCCCAGTGTACAGAAAGTGTCAAAACGTGTTTTTCAGCAGAAATAAACATGTTTCTGCAAGTTTGGTCAACCCCATGTAAGTTATGGGGCAGTAACATTACACTTTTCAAAACGTGTTTTTCAGCCCGAAATAAACGCGTTTTTTCAGACAACTGAATCTCCTTGTAACAGCAAGGCTCAGAAGAGCCCACACACTCAGCCCTTAACCCCAGTGTACAGAAAGTGCCAAAACGTGTTTTTCAGCAGAAATAAACATGTTTCTGCAAGTTTGGTCAACCCCATGTAAGTTATGGGGCAGTAACATCACACTTTTCAAAACGTGTTTTTCAGCCCGAAATAAGCGCGTTTTTTCAGACAACTGAATCTCCTTGTAACAGGAAGGCTCAGAAGAGCCCACACACTCAGCCCTTAACCCCAGTGTACAGAAAGTGTCAAAACGTGTTTTTCAGCAGAAATAAACATGTTTCTGCAAGTTTGGTCAACCCCATGTAAGTTATGGGGCAGTAACATCACACTTTTCAAAACGTGTTTTTCAGCCCGAAATAAGCGCGTTTTTTCAGACAACTGAATCTCCTTGTAACAGCAAGGCTCAGAAGAGCCCACACACTCAGCCCTTAACCCCAGTGTACAGAAAGTGTCAAAACGTGTTTTTCAGCAGAAATAAACATGTTTCTGCAAGTTTGGTCAACCCCATGTAAGTTATGGGGCAGTAACATCACACTTTTCAAAACGTGTTTTTCAGCCCGAAATAAACGCGTTTTTTCAGACAACTGAATCTCCTTGTAACAGCAAGGCTCAGAAGTGCCCACACACTCAGCCCTTAACCCCAGTGTGCAGAAAGGGTCAAAATGTGTTTTTCAGCAGAAATAAACATGTTTCTGCAAGTTTGGTCAACCCCATGTAAGTTATGGGGCAGTAACATCACACTTTTCAAAACGTGTTTTTCAGCCCGAAATAAACACGTTTTTTCAGACAACTGAATCTCCTTGTAACAGCAAGGCTCAGAAGAGCCCACACACTCAGCCCTTAACCCCAGTGTACAGAAAGTGTCAAAACGTGTTTTTCAGCAGAAATAAACATGTTTCTGCAAGTTTGGTCAACCCCATGTAAGTTATGGGGTAGTAACATCACACTTTTCAAAACGTGTTTTTCAGCCCGAAATAAACGCGTTTTTTCAGACAACTGAATCTCCTTGTAACAGCAAGGCTCAGAAGTGCCCACACACTCAGCCCTTAACCCCAGTGTGCAGAAAGGGTCAAAATGTGTTTTTCAGCAGAAATAAACATGTTTCTGCAAGTTTGGTCAACCCCATGTAAGTTATGGGGCAGTAACATCACATTTTCAAAACGTGTTTTTCAGCCCGAAATAAACGCGTTTTTTCAGACAACTGAATCTCCTTGTAACAGCAAGGCTCAGAAGTGCCCACACACTCAGCCCTTAACCCCAGTGTGCAGAAAGGGTCAAAATGTGTTTTTCAGCAGAAATAAACATGTTTCTGCAAGTTTGGTCAACCCCATGTAAGTTATGGGGTAGTAACATCACACTTTTCAAAACGTGTTTTTCAGCCCGAAATAAGCGCGTTTTTTCAGACAACTGAATCTCCTTGTAACAGCAAGGCTCAGAAGTGCCCACACACTCAGCCCTTAACCCGAGTGTGCAGAAAGGGTCAAAATGTGTTTTTCAGCAGAAATAAACATGTTTCTGCAAGTTTGGTCAACCCCATGTAAGTTATGGGGCAGTAACATCACACTTTTCAAAACGTGTTTTTCAGCCCGAAATAAACACGTTTTTTCAGACAACTGAATCTCCTTGTAACAGCAAGGCTCAGAAGAGCCCACACACTCAGCCCTTAACCCCAGTGTACAGAAAGTGTCAAAACGTGTTTTTCAGCAGAGATAAACATGTTTCTGCAAGTTTGGTCAACCCCATGTAAGTTATGGGGTAGTAACATCACACTTTTCAAAACGTGTTTTTCAGCCCGAAATAAACGCGTTTTTTCAGACAACTGAATCTCCTTGTAACAGCAAGGCTCAGAAGTGCCCACACACTCAGCCCTTAACCCCAGTGTGCAGAAAGGGTCAAAATGTGTTTTTCAGCAGAAATAAACATGTTTCTGCAAGTTTGGTCAACCCCATGTAAGTTATGGGGTAGTAACATCACACTTTTCAAAACGTGTTTTTCAGCCCGAAATAAGCGCGTTTTTTCAGACAACTGAATCTCCTTGTAACAGCAAGGCTCAGAAGAGCCCACACACTCAGCCCTTAACCCCAGTGTACAGAAAGTGCCAAAACGTGTTTTTCAGCAGAAATAAACATGTTTCTGCAAGTTTGGTCAACCCCATGTAAGTTATGGGGCAGTAACATCACACTTTTCAAAACGTGTTTTTCAGCCCGAAATAAGCGCGTTTTTTCAGACAACTGAATCTCCTTGTAACAGCAAGGCTCAGAAGAGCCCACACCCTCAGCCCTTAACCCCAGTGTACAGAAAGTGTCAAAACGTGTTTTTCAGCAGAAATAAACATGTTTCTGCAAGTTTGGTCAACCCCATGTTAGTTATGGGGCAGTAACATCACTCTTTTCAAAACGTGTTTTTCAGCCCGAAATAAGCGCGTTTTTTCAGACAACTGAATCTCCTTGTAACAGCAAGGCTCAGAAGAGCCCACACACTCAGCCCTTAACCCCAGTGTACAGAAAGTGTCAAAACGTGTTTTTCAGCAGAAATAAACATGTTTCTGCAAGTTTGGTCAACCCCATGTAAGTTATGGGGCAGTAACATTACACTTTTCAAAACGTGTTTTTCAGCCCGAAATAAACGCGTTTTTTCAGACAACTGAATCTCCTTGTAACAGCAAGGCTCAGAAGAGCCCACACACTCAGCCCTTAACCCCAGTGTGCAGAAAGTGTCAAAACGTGTTTTTCAGCAGAAATAAACATGTTTCTGCAAGTTTGGTCAACCCCATGTAAGTTATGGGGTAGTAACATCACACTTTTCAAAACGTGTTTTTCAGCCCGAAATAAACGCGTTTTTTCAGACAACTGAATCTCCTTGTAACAGCAAGGCTCAGAAGAGCCCACACACTCAGCCCTTAACCCCAGTGTACAGAAAGTGTCAAAACGTGTTTTTCAGCAGAAATAAACATGTTTCTGCAAGTTTGGTCAACCCCTTGTAAGTTATGGGGCAGTAACATTACAATTTTCAAAACGTGTTTTTCAGCCCGAAATAAACGCGTTTTTTCAGACAACTGAATCTTCTTGTAACAGCAAGGCTCAGAAGAGCCCACACACTCAGCCCTTAACCCCAGTGTACAGAAAGTGTCAAAACGTGTTTTTCAGCAGAAATAAACATGTTTCTGCAAGTTTGGTCAACCCCATGTAAGTTATGGGGTAGTAACATCACACTTTTCAAAACGTGTTTTTCAGCCCGAAATAAACGCGTTTTTTCAGACAACTGAATCTCCTTGTAACAGCAAGGCTCAGAAGTGCCCACACACTCAGCCCTTAACCCCAGTGTACAGAAAGTGTCAAAACGTGTTTTTCAGCAGAAATAAACATGTTTCTGCAAGTTTGGTCAACCCCATGTAAGTTATGGGGCAGTAACATTACACTTTTCAAAACGTGTTTTTCAGCCCGAAATAAACGCGTTTTTTCAGACAACTGAATCTCCTTGTAACAGCAAGGCTCAGAAGAGCCCACACACTCAGCCCTTAACCCCAGTGTACAGAAAGTGCCAAAACGTGTTTTTCAGCAGAAATAAACATGTTTCTGCAAGTTTGGTCAACCCCATGTAAGTTATGGGGCAGTAACATCACATTTTCAAAACGTGTTTTTCAGCCCGAAATAAACGCGTTTTTTCAGACAACTGAATCTCCTTGTAACAGCAAGGCTCAGAAGTGCCCACACACTCAGCCCTTAACCCCAGTGTGCAGAAAGGGTCAAAATGTGTTTTTCAGCAGAAATAAACATGTTTCTGCAAGTTTGGTCAACCCCATGTAAGTTATGGGGCATTAACATCACACTTTTCAAAACGTGTTTTTCAGCCCGAAATAAGCGCGTTTTTTCAGACAACTGAATCTCCTTGTAACAGCAAGGCTCAGAAGAGCCCACACACTCAGCCCTTAACCCCAGTGTACAGAAAGTGTCAAAACGTGTTTTTCAGCAGAAATAAACATGTTTCTGCAAGTTTGGTCAACCCCATGTAAGTTATGGGGCAGTAACATCACACTTTTCAAAACGTGTTTTTCAGCCCGAAATAAGCGCGTTTTTTCAGACAACTGAATCTCCTTGTAACAGCAAGGCTCAGAAGAGCCCACACACTCAGCCCTTAACCCCAGTGTGCAGAAAGTGTCAAAACGTGTTTTTCAGCAGAAATAAACATGTTTCTGCAAGTTTGGTCAACCTCATGTAAGTTATGGGGTAGTAACATCACACTTTTCAAAACGTGTTTTTCAGCCCGAAATAAACGCGTTTTTTCAGACAACTGAATCTCCTTGTAACAGCAAGGCTCAGAAGTGCCCACACACTCAGCCCTTAACCCCAGTGTGCAGAAAGGGTCAAAATGTGTTTTTCAGCAGAAATAAACATGTTTCTGCAAGTTTGGTCAACCCCATGTAAGTTATGGGGTAGTAACATCACACTTTTCAAAACGTGTTTTTCAGCCCGAAATAAGCGCGTTTTTTCAGACAACTGAATCTCCTTGTAACAGCAAGGCTCAGAAGAGCCCACACACTCAGCCCTTAACCCCAGTGTGCAGAAAGTGTCAAAACGTGTTTTTCAGCAGAAATAAACATGTTTCTGCAAGTTTGGTCAACCCCATGTAAGTTATGGGGTAGTAACATCACACTTTTCAAAACGTGTTTTTCAGCCCGAAATAAACGCGTTTTTTCAGACAACTGAATCTCCTTGTAACAGCAAGGCTCAGAAGAGCCCACACACTCAGCCCTTAACCCCAGTGTACAGAAAGTGTCAAAACGTGTTTTTCAGCAGAAATAAACATGTTTCTGCAAGTTTGGTCAACCCCATGTAAGTTATGGGGCAGTAACATTACAATTTTCAAAACGTGTTTTTCAGCCCGAAATAAACGCGTTTTTTCAGACAACTGAATCTCCTTGTAACAGCAAGGCTCAGAAGAGCCCACACACTCAGCCCTTAACCCCAGTGTACAGAAAGTGCCAAAACGTGTTTTTCAGCAGAAATAAACATGTTTCTGCAAGTTTGGTCAACCCCATGTAAGTTATGGGGCAGTAACATCACATTTTCAAAACGTGTTTTTCAGCCCGAAATAAACGCGTTTTTTCAGACAACTGAATCTCCTTGTAACAGCAAGGCTCAGAAGTGCCCACACACTCAGCCCTTAACCCCAGTGTGCAGAAAGGGTCAAAATGTGTTTTTCAGCAGAAATAAACATGTTTCTGCAAGTTTGGTCAACCCCATGTAAGTTATGGGGTAGTAACATCACACTTTTCAAAACGTGTTTTTCAGCCCGAAATAAGCGCGTTTTTTCAGACAACTGAATCTCCTTGTAACAGCAAGGCTCAGAAGAGCCCACACACTCAGCCCTTAACCCCAGTGTACAGAAAGTGTCAAAACGTGTTTTTCAGCAGAAATAAACATGTTTCTGCAAGTTTGGTCAACCCCATGTAAGTTATGGGGCAGTAACATCACACTTTTCAAAACGTGTTTTTCAGCCCGAAATAAGCGCGTTTTTTCAGACAACTGAATCTCCTTGTAACAGCAAGGCTCAGAAGAGCCCACACACTCAGCCCTTAACCCCAGTGTACAGAAAGTGTCAAAACGTGTTTTTCAGCAGAAATAAACATGTTTCTGCAAGTTTGGTCAACCCCATGTAAGTTATGGGGCAGTAACATCACACTTTTCAAAACGTGTTTTTCAGCCCGAAATAAACGCGTTTTTTCAGACAACTGAATCTCCTTGTAACAGCAAGGCTCAGAAGTGCCCACACACTCAGCCCTTAACCCCAGTGTGCAGAAAGGGTCAAAATGTGTTTTTCAGCAGAAATAAACATGTTTCTGCAAGTTTGGTCAACCCCATGTAAGTTATGGGGCAGTAACATCACACTTTTCAAAACGTGTTTTTCAGCCCGAAATAAACACGTTTTTTCAGACAACTGAATCTCCTTGTAACAGCAAGGCTCAGAAGTGCCCACACACTCAGCCCTTAACCCCAGTGTGCAGAAAGGGTCAAAATGTGTTTTTCAGCAGAAATAAACATGTTTCTGCAAGTTTGGTCAACCCCATGTAAGTTATGGGGTAGTAACATCACACTTTTCAAAACGTGTTTTTCAGCCCGAAATAAGCGCGTTTTTTCAGACAACTGAATCTCCTTGTAACAGCAAGGCTCAGAAGAGCCCACACACTCAGCCCTTAACCCCAGTGTACAGAAAGTGCCAAAACGTGTTTTTCAGCAGAAATAAACATGTTTCTGCAAGTTTGGTCAACCCCATGTAAGTTATGGGGCAGTAACATCACACTTTTCAAAACGTGTTTTTCAGCCCGAAATAAGCGCGTTTTTTCAGACAACTGAATCTCCTTGTAACAGCAAGGCTCAGAAGAGCCCACACACTCAGCCCTTAACCCCAGTGTACAGAAAGTGTCAAAACGTGTTTTTCAGCAGAAATAAACATGTTTCTGCAAGTTTGGTCAACCCCATGTAAGTTATGGGGCAGTAACATCACACTTTTCAAAACGTGTTTTTCAGCCCGAAATAAACGCGTTTTTTCAGACAACTGAATCTCCTTGTAACAGCAAGGCTCAGAAGTGCCCACACACTCAGCCCTTAACCCCAGTGTACAGAAAGTGTCAAAACGTGTTTTTCAGCAGAAATAAACATGTTTCTGCAAGTTTGGTCAACCCCATGTTAGTTATGGGGCAGTAACATCACTCTTTTCAAAACGTGTTTTTCAGCCCGAAATAAGCGCGTTTTTTCAGACAACTGAATCTCCTTGTAACAGCAAGGCTCAGAAGAGCCCACACACTCAGCCCTTAACCCCAGTGTACAGAAAGTGCCAAAACGTGTTTTTCAGCAGAAATAAACATGTTTCTGCAAGTTTGGTCAACCCCATGTAAGTTATGGGGCAGTAACATCACACTTTTCAAAACGTGTTTTTCAGCCCGAAATAAGCGCGTTTTTTCAGACAACTGAATCTCCTTGTAACAGCAAGGCTCAGAAGAGCCCACACCCTCAGCCCTTAACCCCAGTGTACAGAAAGTGTCAAAACGTGTTTTTCAGCAGAAATAAACATGTTTCTGCAAGTTTGGTCAACCCCATGTAAGTTATGGGGCAGTAACATTACACTTTTCAAAACGTGTTTTTCAGCCCGAAATAAACGCGTTTTTTCAGACAACTGAATCTCCTTGTAACAGCAAGGCTCAGAAGAGCCCACACACTCAGCCCTTAACCCCAGTGTACAGAAAGTGTCAAAACGTGTTTTTCAGCAGAAATAAACATGTTTCTGCAAGTTTGGTCAACCCCATGTTAGTTATGGGGCAGTAACATCACTCTTTTCAAAACGTGTTTTTCAGCCCGAAATAAGCGCGTTTTTTCAGACAACTGAATCTCCTTGTAACAGCAAGGCTCAGAAGAGCCCACACACTCAGCCCTTAACCCCAGTGTACAGAAAGTGTCAAAACGTGTTTTTCAGCAGAAATAAACATGTTTCTGCAAGTTTGGTCAACCCCATGTAAGTTATGGGGCAGTAACATTACACTTTTCAAAACGTGTTTTTCAGCCCGAAATAAACGCGTTTTTTCAGACAACTGAATCTCCTTGTAACAGCAAGGCTCAGAAGAGCCCACACACTCAGCCCTTAACCCCAGTGTGCAGAAAGTGTCAAAACGTGTTTTTCAGCAGAAATAAACATGTTTCTGCAAGTTTGGTCAACCCCTTGTAAGTTATGGGGCAGTAACATTACAATTTTCAAAACGTGTTTTTCAGCCCGAAATAAACGCGTTTTTTCAGACAACTGAATCTTCTTGTAACAGCAAGGCTCAGAAGAGCCCACACACTCAGCCCTTAACCCCAGTGTACAGAAAGTGTCAAAACGTGTTTTTCAGCAGAAATAAACATGTTTCTGCAAGTTTGGTCAACCCCATGTAAGTTATGGGGTAGTAACATCACACTTTTCAAAACGTGTTTTTCAGCCCGAAATAAACGCGTTTTTTCAGACAACTGAATCTCCTTGTAACAGCAAGGCTCAGAAGTGCCCACACACTCAGCCCTTAACCCCAGTGTACAGAAAGTGTCAAAACGTGTTTTTCAGCAGAAATAAACATGTTTCTGCAAGTTTGGTCAACCCCATGTAAGTTATGGGGCAGTAACATTACACTTTTCAAAACGTGTTTTTCAGCCCGAAATAAACGCGTTTTTTCAGACAACTGAATCTCCTTGTAACAGCAAGGCTCAGAAGAGCCCACACACTCAGCCCTTAACCCCAGTGTACAGAAAGTGCCAAAACGTGTTTTTCAGCAGAAATAAACATGTTTCTGCAAGTTTGGTCAACCCCATGTAAGTTATGGGGCAGTAACATCACATTTTCAAAACGTGTTTTTCAGCCCGAAATAAACGCGTTTTTTCAGACAACTGAATCTCCTTGTAACAGCAAGGCTCAGAAGTGCCCACACACTCAGCCCTTAACCCCAGTGTGCAGAAAGGGTCAAAATGTGTTTTTCAGCAGAAATAAACATGTTTCTGCAAGTTTGGTCAACCCCATGTAAGTTATGGGGCATTAACATCACACTTTTCAAAACGTGTTTTTCAGCCCGAAATAAGCGCGTTTTTTCAGACAACTGAATCTCCTTGTAACAGCAAGGCTCAGAAGAGCCCACACACTCAGCCCTTAACCCCAGTGTGCAGAAAGTGTCAAAACGTGTTTTTCAGCAGAAATAAACATGTTTCTGCAAGTTTGGTCAACCTCATGTAAGTTATGGGGTAGTAACATCACACTTTTCAAAACGTGTTTTTCAGCCCGAAATAAACGCGTTTTTTCAGACAACTGAATCTCCTTGTAACAGCAAGGCTCAGAAGTGCCCACACACTCAGCCCTTAACCCCAGTGTGCAGAAAGGGTCAAAATGTGTTTTTCAGCAGAAATAAACATGTTTCTGCAAGTTTGGTCAACCCCATGTAAGTTATGGGGTAGTAACATCACACTTTTCAAAACGTGTTTTTCAGCCCGAAATAAGCGCGTTTTTTCAGACAACTGAATCTCCTTGTAACAGCAAGGCTCAGAAGAGCCCACACACTCAGCCCTTAACCCCAGTGTACAGAAAGTGCCAAAACGTGTTTTTCAGCAGAAATAAACATGTTTCTGCAAGTTTGGTCAACCCCATGTAAGTTATGGGGCAGTAACATCACACTTTTCAAAACGTGTTTTTCAGCCCGAAATAAGCGCGTTTTTTCAGACAACTGAATCTCCTTGTAACAGCAAGGCTCAGAAGAGCCCACACCCTCAGCCCTTAACCCCAGTGTACAGAAAGTGTCAAAACGTGTTTTTCAGCAGAAATAAACATGTTTCTGCAAGTTTGGTCAACCCCATGTTAGTTATGGGGCAGTAACATCACTCTTTTCAAAACGTGTTTTTCAGCCCGAAATAAGCGCGTTTTTTCAGACAACTGAATCTCCTTGTAACAGCAAGGCTCAGAAGAGCCCACACACTCAGCCCTTAACCCCAGTGTACAGAAAGTGTCAAAACGTGTTTTTCAGCAGAAATAAACATGTTTCTGCAAGTTTGGTCAACCCCATGTAAGTTATGGGGCAGTAACATTACACTTTTCAAAACGTGTTTTTCAGCCCGAAATAAACGCGTTTTTTCAGACAACTGAATCTCCTTGTAACAGCAAGGCTCAGAAGAGCCCACACACTCAGCCCTTAACCCCAGTGTGCAGAAAGTGTCAAAACGTGTTTTTCAGCAGAAATAAACATGTTTCTGCAAGTTTGGTCAACCCCATGTAAGTTATGGGGTAGTAACATCACACTTTTCAAAACGTGTTTTTCAGCCCGAAATAAACGCGTTTTTTCAGACAACTGAATCTCCTTGTAACAGCAAGGCTCAGAAGAGCCCACACACTCAGCCCTTAACCCCAGTGTACAGAAAGTGTCAAAACGTGTTTTTCAGCAGAAATAAACATGTTTCTGCAAGTTTGGTCAACCCCTTGTAAGTTATGGGGCAGTAACATTACAATTTTCAAAACGTGTTTTTCAGCCCGAAATAAACGCGTTTTTTCAGACAACTGAATCTTCTTGTAACAGCAAGGCTCAGAAGAGCCCACACACTCAGCCCTTAACCCCAGTGTACAGAAAGTGTCAAAACGTGTTTTTCAGCAGAAATAAACATGTTTCTGCAAGTTTGGTCAACCCCATGTAAGTTATGGGGTAGTAACATCACACTTTTCAAAACGTGTTTTTCAGCCCGAAATAAACGCGTTTTTTCAGACAACTGAATCTCCTTGTAACAGCAAGGCTCAGAAGTGCCCACACACTCAGCCCTTAACCCCAGTGTACAGAAAGTGTCAAAACGTGTTTTTCAGCAGAAATAAACATGTTTCTGCAAGTTTGGTCAACCCCATGTAAGTTATGGGGCAGTAACATTACACTTTTCAAAACGTGTTTTTCAGCCCGAAATAAACGCGTTTTTTCAGACAACTGAATCTCCTTGTAACAGCAAGGCTCAGAAGAGCCCACACACTCAGCCCTTAACCCCAGTGTACAGAAAGTGCCAAAACGTGTTTTTCAGCAGAAATAAACATGTTTCTGCAAGTTTGGTCAACCCCATGTAAGTTATGGGGCAGTAACATCACATTTTCAAAACGTGTTTTTCAGCCCGAAATAAACGCGTTTTTTCAGACAACTGAATCTCCTTGTAACAGCAAGGCTCAGAAGTGCCCACACACTCAGCCCTTAACCCCAGTGTGCAGAAAGGGTCAAAATGTGTTTTTCAGCAGAAATAAACATGTTTCTGCAAGTTTGGTCAACCCCATGTAAGTTATGGGGCATTAACATCACACTTTTCAAAACGTGTTTTTCAGCCCGAAATAAGCGCGTTTTTTCAGACAACTGAATCTCCTTGTAACAGCAAGGCTCAGAAGAGCCCACACACTCAGCCCTTAACCCCAGTGTACAGAAAGTGTCAAAACGTGTTTTTCAGCAGAAATAAACATGTTTCTGCAAGTTTGGTCAACCCCATGTAAGTTATGGGGCAGTAACATCACACTTTTCAAAACGTGTTTTTCAGCCCGAAATAAGCGCGTTTTTTCAGACAACTGAATCTCCTTGTAACAGCAAGGCTCAGAAGAGCCCACACACTCAGCCCTTAACCCCAGTGTGCAGAAAGTGTCAAAACGTGTTTTTCAGCAGAAATAAACATGTTTCTGCAAGTTTGGTCAACCTCATGTAAGTTATGGGGTAGTAACATCACACTTTTCAAAACGTGTTTTTCAGCCCGAAATAAACGCGTTTTTTCAGACAACTGAATCTCCTTGTAACAGCAAGGCTCAGAAGTGCCCACACACTCAGCCCTTAACCCCAGTGTGCAGAAAGGGTCAAAATGTGTTTTTCAGCAGAAATAAACATGTTTCTGCAAGTTTGGTCAACCCCATGTAAGTTATGGGGTAGTAACATCACACTTTTCAAAACGTGTTTTTCAGCCCGAAATAAGCGCGTTTTTTCAGACAACTGAATCTCCTTGTAACAGCAAGGCTCAGAAGAGCCCACACACTCAGCCCTTAACCCCAGTGTGCAGAAAGTGTCAAAACGTGTTTTTCAGCAGAAATAAACATGTTTCTGCAAGTTTGGTCAACCCCATGTAAGTTATGGGGTAGTAACATCACACTTTTCAAAACGTGTTTTTCAGCCCGAAATAAACGCGTTTTTTCAGACAACTGAATCTCCTTGTAACAGCAAGGCTCAGAAGAGCCCACACACTCAGCCCTTAACCCCAGTGTACAGAAAGTGTCAAAACGTGTTTTTCAGCAGAAATAAACATGTTTCTGCAAGTTTGGTCAACCCCATGTAAGTTATGGGGCAGTAACATTACAATTTTCAAAACGTGTTTTTCAGCCCGAAATAAACGCGTTTTTTCAGACAACTGAATCTCCTTGTAACAGCAAGGCTCAGAAGAGCCCACACACTCAGCCCTTAACCCCAGTGTACAGAAAGTGCCAAAACGTGTTTTTCAGCAGAAATAAACATGTTTCTGCAAGTTTGGTCAACCCCATGTAAGTTATGGGGCAGTAACATCACATTTTCAAAACGTGTTTTTCAGCCCGAAATAAACGCGTTTTTTCAGACAACTGAATCTCCTTGTAACAGCAAGGCTCAGAAGTGCCCACACACTCAGCCCTTAACCCCAGTGTGCAGAAAGGGTCAAAATGTGTTTTTCAGCAGAAATAAACATGTTTCTGCAAGTTTGGTCAACCCCATGTAAGTTATGGGGTAGTAACATCACACTTTTCAAAACGTGTTTTTCAGCCCGAAATAAGCGCGTTTTTTCAGACAACTGAATCTCCTTGTAACAGCAAGGCTCAGAAGAGCCCACACACTCAGCCCTTAACCCCAGTGTACAGAAAGTGTCAAAACGTGTTTTTCAGCAGAAATAAACATGTTTCTGCAAGTTTGGTCAACCCCATGTAAGTTATGGGGCAGTAACATCACACTTTTCAAAACGTGTTTTTCAGCCCGAAATAAGCGCGTTTTTTCAGACAACTGAATCTCCTTGTAACAGCAAGGCTCAGAAGAGCCCACACACTCAGCCCTTAACCCCAGTGTACAGAAAGTGTCAAAACGTGTTTTTCAGCAGAAATAAACATGTTTCTGCAAGTTTGGTCAACCCCATGTAAGTTATGGGGCAGTAACATCACACTTTTCAAAACGTGTTTTTCAGCCCGAAATAAACGCGTTTTTTCAGACAACTGAATCTCCTTGTAACAGCAAGGCTCAGAAGTGCCCACACACTCAGCCCTTAACCCCAGTGTGCAGAAAGGGTCAAAATGTGTTTTTCAGCAGAAATAAACATGTTTCTGCAAGTTTGGTCAACCCCATGTAAGTTATGGGGCAGTAACATCACACTTTTCAAAACGTGTTTTTCAGCCCGAAATAAACACGTTTTTTCAGACAACTGAATCTCCTTGTAACAGCAAGGCTCAGAAGTGCCCACACACTCAGCCCTTAACCCCAGTGTGCAGAAAGGGTCAAAATGTGTTTTTCAGCAGAAATAAACATGTTTCTGCAAGTTTGGTCAACCCCATGTAAGTTATGGGGTAGTAACATCACACTTTTCAAAACGTGTTTTTCAGCCCGAAATAAGCGCGTTTTTTCAGACAACTGAATCTCCTTGTAACAGCAAGGCTCAGAAGAGCCCACACACTCAGCCCTTAACCCCAGTGTACAGAAAGTGCCAAAACGTGTTTTTCAGCAGAAATAAACATGTTTCTGCAAGTTTGGTCAACCCCATGTAAGTTATGGGGCAGTAACATCACACTTTTCAAAACGTGTTTTTCAGCCCGAAATAAGCGCGTTTTTTCAGACAACTGAATCTCCTTGTAACAGCAAGGCTCAGAAGAGCCCACACACTCAGCCCTTAACCCCAGTGTACAGAAAGTGTCAAAACGTGTTTTTCAGCAGAAATAAACATGTTTCTGCAAGTTTGGTCAACCCCATGTAAGTTATGGGGCAGTAACATCACACTTTTCAAAACGTGTTTTTCAGCCCGAAATAAACGCGTTTTTTCAGACAACTGAATCTCCTTGTAACAGCAAGGCTCAGAAGTGCCCACACACTCAGCCCTTAACCCCAGTGTACAGAAAGTGTCAAAACGTGTTTTTCAGCAGAAATAAACATGTTTCTGCAAGTTTGGTCAACCCCATGTTAGTTATGGGGCAGTAACATCACTCTTTTCAAAACGTGTTTTTCAGCCCGAAATAAGCGCGTTTTTTCAGACAACTGAATCTCCTTGTAACAGCAAGGCTCAGAAGAGCCCACACACTCAGCCCTTAACCCCAGTGTACAGAAAGTGCCAAAACGTGTTTTTCAGCAGAAATAAACATGTTTCTGCAAGTTTGGTCAACCCCATGTAAGTTATGGGGCAGTAACATCACACTTTTCAAAACGTGTTTTTCAGCCCGAAATAAGCGCGTTTTTTCAGACAACTGAATCTCCTTGTAACAGCAAGGCTCAGAAGAGCCCACACCCTCAGCCCTTAACCCCAGTGTACAGAAAGTGTCAAAACGTGTTTTTCAGCAGAAATAAACATGTTTCTGCAAGTTTGGTCAACCCCATGTAAGTTATGGGGCAGTAACATTACACTTTTCAAAACGTGTTTTTCAGCCCGAAATAAACGCGTTTTTTCAGACAACTGAATCTCCTTGTAACAGCAAGGCTCAGAAGAGCCCACACACTCAGCCCTTAACCCCAGTGTACAGAAAGTGTCAAAACGTGTTTTTCAGCAGAAATAAACATGTTTCTGCAAGTTTGGTCAACCCCATGTTAGTTATGGGGCAGTAACATCACTCTTTTCAAAACGTGTTTTTCAGCCCGAAATAAGCGCGTTTTTTCAGACAACTGAATCTCCTTGTAACAGCAAGGCTCAGAAGAGCCCACACACTCAGCCCTTAACCCCAGTGTACAGAAAGTGTCAAAACGTGTTTTTCAGCAGAAATAAACATGTTTCTGCAAGTTTGGTCAACCCCATGTAAGTTATGGGGCAGTAACATTACACTTTTCAAAACGTGTTTTTCAGCCCGAAATAAACGCGTTTTTTCAGACAACTGAATCTCCTTGTAACAGCAAGGCTCAGAAGAGCCCACACACTCAGCCCTTAACCCCAGTGTGCAGAAAGTGTCAAAACGTGTTTTTCAGCAGAAATAAACATGTTTCTGCAAGTTTGGTCAACCCCTTGTAAGTTATGGGGCAGTAACATTACAATTTTCAAAACGTGTTTTTCAGCCCGAAATAAACGCGTTTTTTCAGACAACTGAATCTTCTTGTAACAGCAAGGCTCAGAAGAGCCCACACACTCAGCCCTTAACCCCAGTGTACAGAAAGTGTCAAAACGTGTTTTTCAGCAGAAATAAACATGTTTCTGCAAGTTTGGTCAACCCCATGTAAGTTATGGGGTAGTAACATCACACTTTTCAAAACGTGTTTTTCAGCCCGAAATAAACGCGTTTTTTCAGACAACTGAATCTCCTTGTAACAGCAAGGCTCAGAAGTGCCCACACACTCAGCCCTTAACCCCAGTGTACAGAAAGTGTCAAAACGTGTTTTTCAGCAGAAATAAACATGTTTCTGCAAGTTTGGTCAACCCCATGTAAGTTATGGGGCAGTAACATTACACTTTTCAAAACGTGTTTTTCAGCCCGAAATAAACGCGTTTTTTCAGACAACTGAATCTCCTTGTAACAGCAAGGCTCAGAAGAGCCCACACACTCAGCCCTTAACCCCAGTGTACAGAAAGTGCCAAAACGTGTTTTTCAGCAGAAATAAACATGTTTCTGCAAGTTTGGTCAACCCCATGTAAGTTATGGGGCAGTAACATCACATTTTCAAAACGTGTTTTTCAGCCCGAAATAAACGCGTTTTTTCAGACAACTGAATCTCCTTGTAACAGCAAGGCTCAGAAGTGCCCACACACTCAGCCCTTAACCCCAGTGTGCAGAAAGGGTCAAAATGTGTTTTTCAGCAGAAATAAACATGTTTCTGCAAGTTTGGTCAACCCCATGTAAGTTATGGGGCATTAACATCACACTTTTCAAAACGTGTTTTTCAGCCCGAAATAAGCGCGTTTTTTCAGACAACTGAATCTCCTTGTAACAGCAAGGCTCAGAAGAGCCCACACACTCAGCCCTTAACCCCAGTGTGCAGAAAGTGTCAAAACGTGTTTTTCAGCAGAAATAAACATGTTTCTGCAAGTTTGGTCAACCTCATGTAAGTTATGGGGTAGTAACATCACACTTTTCAAAACGTGTTTTTCAGCCCGAAATAAACGCGTTTTTTCAGACAACTGAATCTCCTTGTAACAGCAAGGCTCAGAAGTGCCCACACACTCAGCCCTTAACCCCAGTGTGCAGAAAGGGTCAAAATGTGTTTTTCAGCAGAAATAAACATGTTTCTGCAAGTTTGGTCAACCCCATGTAAGTTATGGGGTAGTAACATCACACTTTTCAAAACGTGTTTTTCAGCCCGAAATAAGCGCGTTTTTTCAGACAACTGAATCTCCTTGTAACAGCAAGGCTCAGAAGAGCCCACACACTCAGCCCTTAACCCCAGTGTGCAGAAAGTGTCAAAACGTGTTTTTCAGCAGAAATAAACATGTTTCTGCAAGTTTGGTCAACCCCATGTAAGTTATGGGGTAGTAACATCACACTTTTCAAAACGTGTTTTTCAGCCCGAAATAAACGCGTTTTTTCAGACAACTGAATCTCCTTGTAACAGCAAGGCTCAGAAGAGCCCACACACTCAGCCCTTAACCCCAGTGTACAGAAAGTGTCAAAACGTGTTTTTCAGCAGAAATAAACATGTTTCTGCAAGTTTGGTCAACCCCATGTAAGTTATGGGGCAGTAACATTACAATTTTCAAAACGTGTTTTTCAGCCCGAAATAAACGCGTTTTTTCAGACAACTGAATCTCCTTGTAACAGCAAGGCTCAGAAGAGCCCACACACTCAGCCCTTAACCCCAGTGTACAGAAAGTGCCAAAACGTGTTTTTCAGCAGAAATAAACATGTTTCTGCAAGTTTGGTCAACCCCATGTAAGTTATGGGGCAGTAACATCACATTTTCAAAACGTGTTTTTCAGCCCGAAATAAACGCGTTTTTTCAGACAACTGAATCTCCTTGTAACAGCAAGGCTCAGAAGTGCCCACACACTCAGCCCTTAACCCCAGTGTGCAGAAAGGGTCAAAATGTGTTTTTCAGCAGAAATAAACATGTTTCTGCAAGTTTGGTCAACCCCATGTAAGTTATGGGGTAGTAACATCACACTTTTCAAAACGTGTTTTTCAGCCCGAAATAAGCGCGTTTTTTCAGACAACTGAATCTCCTTGTAACAGCAAGGCTCAGAAGAGCCCACACACTCAGCCCTTAACCCCAGTGTGCAGAAAGTGTCAAAACGTGTTTTTCAGCAGAAATAAACATGTTTCTGCAAGTTTGGTCAACCCCATGTAAGTTATGGGGTAGTAACATCACACTTTTCAAAACGTGTTTTTCAGCCCGAAATAAACGCGTTTTTTCAGACAACTGAATCTCCTTGTAACAGCAAGGCTCAGAAGAGCCCACACACTCAGCCCTTAACCCCAGTGTGCAGAAAGGGTCAAAATGTGTTTTTCAGCAGAAATAAACATGTTTCTGCAAGTTTGGTCAACCCCATGTAAGTTATGGGGCAGTAACATCACACTTTTCAAAACGTGTTTTTCAGCCCGAAATAAACGCGTTTTTCAGACAACTGAATCTCCTTGTAACAGCAAGGCTCAGAAGAGCCCACACACTCAGCCCTTAACCCCAGTGTACAGAAAGTGTCAAAACGTGTTTTTCAGCAGAAATAAACATGTTTCTGCAAGTTTGGTCAACCCCATGTAAGTTATGGGGTAGTAACATCACACTTTTCAAAACGTGTTTTTCAGCCCGAAATAAACGCGTTTTTTCAGACAACTGAATCTCCTTGTAACAGCAAGGCTCAGAAGTGCCCACACACTCAGCCCTTAACCCCAGTGTGCAGAAAGGGTCAAAATGTGTTTTTCAGCAGAAATAAACATGTTTCTGCAAGTTTGGTCAACCCCATGTAAGTTATGGGGTAGTAACATCACACTTTTCAAAACGTGTTTTTCAGCTCGAAATAAGCGCGTTTTTTCAGACAACTAAATCTCCTTGTAACAGCAAGGCTCAGAAGAGCCCACACACTCAGCCCTTAACCCCAGTGTACAGAAAGTGTCAAAACGTGTTTTTCAGCAGAAATAAACATGTTTCTGCAAGTTTGGTCAACCCCATGTAAGTTATGGGGCAGTAACATTACACTTTTCAAAACGTGTTTTTCAGCCCGAAATAAACGCGTTTTTTCAGACAACTGAATCTCCTTGTAACAGCAAGGCTCAGAAGAGCCCACACACTCAGCCCTTAACCCCAGTGTACAGAAAGTGCCAAAACGTGTTTTTCAGCAGAAATAAACATGTTTCTGCAAGTTTGGTCAACCCCATGTAAGTTATGGGGCAGTAACATCACATTTTCAAAACGTGTTTTTCAGCCCGAAATAAACGCGTTTTTTCAGACAACTGAATCTCCTTGTAACAGCAAGGCTCAGAAGTGCCCACACACTCAGCCCTTAACCCCAGTGTGCAGAAAGGGTCAAACTGTGTTTTTTAGCAGAAATAAACATGTTTCTGCAAGTTTGGTCAACCCCATGTAAGTTATGGGGTAGTAACATCACACTTTTCAAAACGTGTTTTTCAGCCCGAAATAAGCGCGTTTTTTCAGACAACTGAATCTCCTTGTAACAGCAAGGCTCAGAAGAGCCCACACACTCAGCCCTTAACCCCAGTGTGCAGAAAGTGTCAAAACGTGTTTTTCAGCAGAAATAAACATGTTTCTGCAAGTTTGGTCAACCCCATGTAAGTTATGGGGTAGTAACATCACACTTTTCAAAACGTGTTTTTCAGCCCGAAATAAACGCGTTTTTTCAGACAATTGAATCTCCTTGTAACAGCAAGGCTCAGAAGAGCCCACACACTCAGCCCTTAACCCCAGTGTACAGAAAGTGTCAAAACGTGTTTTTCAGCAGAAATAAACATGTTTCTGCAAGTTTGGTCAACCCCATGTAAGTTATGGGGCAGTAACATCACATTTTCAAAACGTGTTTTTCAGCCCGAAATAAACGCGTTTTTTCAGACAACTGAATCTCCTTGTAACAGCAAGGCTCAGAAGTGCCCACACACTCAGCCCTTAACCCCAGTGTGCAGAAAGGGTCAAAATGTGTTTTTCAGCAGAAATAAACATGTTTCTGCAAGTTTGGTCAACCCCATGTAAGTTATGGGGCAGTAACATTACACTTTTCAAAACGTGTTTTTCAGCCCGAAATAAACGCGTTTTTTCAGACAACTGAATCTCCTTGTAACAGCAAGGCTCAGAAGAGCCCACACACTCAGCCCTTAACCCCAGTGTACAGAAAGTGCCAAAACGTGTTTTTCAGCAGAAATAAACATGTTTCTGCAAGTTTGGTCAACCCCATGTAAGTTATGGGGCAGTAACATCACATTTTCAAAACGTGTTTTTCAGCCCGAAATAAACGCGTTTTTTCAGACAACTGAATCTCCTTGTAACAGCAAGGCTCAGAAGTGCCCACACACTCAGCCCTTAACCCCAGTGTGCAGAAAGGGTCAAACTGTGTTTTTCAGCAGAAATAAACATGTTTCTGCAAGTTTGGTCAACCCCATGTAAGTTATGGGGTAGTAACATCACACTTTTCAAAACGTGTTTTTCAGCCCGAAATAAGCGCGTTTTTTCAGACAACTGAATCTCCTTGTAACAGCAAGGCTCAGAAGAGCCCACACACTCAGCCCTTAACCCCAGTGTGCAGAAAGTGTCAAAACGTGTTTTTCAGCAGAAATAAACATGTTTCTGCAAGTTTGGTCAACCCCATGTAAGTTATGGGGTAGTAACATCACACTTTTCAAAACGTGTTTTTCAGCCCGAAATAAGCGCGTTTTTTCAGACAACTGAATCTCCTTGTAACAGCAAGGCTCAGAAGAGCCCACACACTCAGCCCTTAACCCCAGTGTGCAGAAAGTGTCAAAACGTGTTTTTCAGCAGAAATAAACATGTTTCTGCAAGTTTGGTCAACCCCATGTAAGTTATGGGGTAGTAACATCACACTTTTCAAAACGTGTTTTTCAGCCCGAAATAAACGCGTTTTTTCACACAATTGAATCTCCTTGTAACAGCAAGGCTCAGAAGAGCCCACACACACAGCCCTTAACCCCAGTGTACAGAAAGTGTCAAAACGTGTTTTTCAGCAGAAATAAACATGTTTCTGCAAGTTTGGTCAACCCCATGTAAGTTATGGGGCAGTAACATCACATTTTCAAAACGTGTTTTTCAGCCCGAAATAAACGCGTTTTTTCAGACAACTGAATCTCCTTGTAACAGCAAGGCTCAGAAGTGCCCACACACTCAGCCCTTAACCCCAGTGTGCAGAAAGGGTCAAAATGTGTTTTTCAGCAGAAATAAACATGTTTCTGCAAGTTTGGTCAACCCCATGTAAGTTATGGGGTAGTAACATCACACTTTTCAAAACGTGTTTTTCAGCCCGAAATAAGCGCGTTTTTTCAGACAACTGAATCTCCTTGTAACAGCAAGGCTCAGAAGAGCCCACACACTCAGCCCTTAACCCCAGTGTGCAGAAAGTGTCAAAACGTGTTTTTCAGCAGAAATAAACATGTTTCTGCAAGTTTGGTCAACCCCATGTAAGTTATGGGGTAGTAACATCACACTTTTCAAAACGTGTTTTTCAGCCCGAAATAAACGCGTTTTTTCAGACAACTGAATCTCCTTGTAACAGCAAGGCTCAGAAGAGCCCACACACTCAGCCCTTAACCCCAGTGTACAGAAAGTGTCAAAACGTGTTTTTCAGCAGAAATAAACATGTTTCTGCTAGTTTGGTCAACCCCATGTAAGTTATGGGGCAGTAACATTACAATTTTCAAAACGTGTTTTTCAGCCCGAAATAAACGCGTTTTTTCAGACAACTGAATCTCCTTGTAACAGCAAGGCTCAGAAGAGCCCACACACTCAGCCCTTAACCCCAGTGTACAGAAAGTGCCAAAACGTGTTTTTCAGCAGAAATAAACATGTTTCTGCAAGTTTGGTCAACCCCATGTAGTTATGGGGCAGTAACATCACATTTTCAAAACGTGTTTTTCAGCCCGAAATAAACGCGTTTTTTCAGACAACTGAATCTCCTTGTAACAGCAAGGCTCAGAAGTGCCCACACACTCAGCCCTTAACCCCAGTGTGCAGAAAGGGTCAAAATGTGTTTTTCAGCAGAAATAAACATGTTTCTGCAAGTTTGGTCAACCCCATGTAAGTTATGGGGCATTAACATCACACTTTTCAAAACGTGTTTTTCAGCCCGAAATAAGCGCGTTTTTTCAGACAACTGAATCTCCTTGTAACAGCAAGGCTCAGAAGAGCCCACACACTCAGCCCTTAACCCCAGTGTACAGAAAGTGTCAAAACGTGTTTTTCAGCAGATATAAACATGTTTCTGCAAGTTTGGTCAACCCCATGTAAGTTATGGGGCAGTAACATCACTCTTTTCAAAACGTGTTTTTCAGCCCGAAATAAACGCGTTTTTTCAGACAACTGAATCTCCTTGTAACAGCAAGGCTCAGAAGTGCCCACACACTCAGCCCTTAACCCCAGTGTGCAGAAAGGGTCAAAATGTGTTTTTCAGCAGAAATAAACATGTTTCTGCAAGTTTGGTCAACCCCATGTAAGTTATGGGGCAGTAACATCACACTTTTCAAAACGTGTTTTTCAGCCCGAAATAAACGCGTTTTTTCAGACAACTGAATCTCCTTGTAACAGCAAGGCTCAGAAGTGCCCTCACACTCAGCCCTTAACCCCAGTGTGCAGAAAGGGTCAAAATGTGTTTTTCAGCAGAAATAAACATGTTTCTGCAAGTTTGGTCAACCCCATGTAAGTTATGGGGCAGTAACATCACACTTTTCAAAACGTGTTTTTCAGCCCGAAATAAACACGTTTTTTCAGACAACTGAATCTCCTTGTAACAGCAAGGCTCAGAAGAGCCCACACACTCAGCCCTTAACCCCAGTGTACAGAAAGTGTCAAAACGTGTTTTTCAGCAGAAATAAACATGTTTCTGCAAGTTTGGTCAACCCCATGTAAGTTATGGGGTAGTAACATCACACTTTTCAAAACGTGTTTTTCAGCCCGAAATAAACGCGTTTTTTCAGACAACTGAATCTCCTTGTAACAGCAAGGCTCAGAAGTGCCCACACACTCAGCCCTTAACCCCAGTGTGCAGAAAGGGTCAAAATGTGTTTTTCAGCAGAAATAAACATGTTTCTGCAAGTTTGGTCAACCCCATGTAAGTTATGGGGCAGTAACATCACATTTTCAAAACGTGTTTTTCAGCCCGAAATAAACGCGTTTTTTCAGACAACTGAATCTCCTTGTAACAGCAAGGCTCAGAAGTGCCCACACACTCAGCCCTTAACCCCAGTGTGCAGAAAGGGTCAAAATGTGTTTTTCAGCAGAAATAAACATGTTTCTGCAAGTTTGGTCAACCCCATGTAAGTTATGGGGTAGTAACATCACACTTTTCAAAACGTGTTTTTCAGCCCGAAATAAGCGCGTTTTTTCAGACAACTGAATCTCCTTGTAACAGCAAGGCTCAGAAGTGCCCACACACTCAGCCCTTAACCCGAGTGTGCAGAAAGGGTCAAAATGTGTTTTTCAGCAGAAATAAACATGTTTCTGCAAGTTTGGTCAACCCCATGTAAGTTATGGGGCAGTAACATCACACTTTTCAAAACGTGTTTTTCAGCCCGAAATAAACGCGTTTTTTCAGACAACTGAATCTCCTTGTAACAGCAAGGCTCAGAAGAGCCCACACACTCAGCCCTTAACCCCAGTGTACAGAAAGTGTCAAAACGTGTTTTTCAGCAGAAATAAACATGTTTCTGCAAGTTTGGTCAACCCCATGTAAGTTATGGGGTAGTAACATCACACTTTTCAAAACGTGTTTTTCAGCCCGAAATAAACGCGTTTTTTCAGACAACTGAATCTCCTTGTAACAGCAAGGCTCAGAAGTGCCCACACACTCAGCCCTTAACCCCAGTGTGCAGAAAGGGTCAAAATGTGTTTTTCAGCAGAAATAAACATGTTTCTGCAAGTTTGGTCAACCCCATGTAAGTTATGGGGTAGTAACATCACACTTTTCAAAACGTGTTTTTCAGCCCGAAATAAGCGCGTTTTTTCAGACAACTGAATCTCCTTGTAACAGCAAGGCTCAGAAGAGCCCACACACTCAGCCCTTAACCCCAGTGTACAGAAAGTGCCAAAACGTGTTTTTCAGCAGAAATAAACATGTTTCTGCAAGTTTGGTCAACCCCATGTAAGTTATGGGGCAGTAACATCACACTTTTCAAAACGTGTTTTTCAGCCCGAAATAAGCGCGTTTTTTCAGACAACTGAATCTCCTTGTAACAGCAAGGCTCAGAAGAGCCCACACCCTCAGCCCTTAACCCCAGTGTACAGAAAGTGTCAAAACGTGTTTTTCAGCAGAAATAAACATGTTTCTGCAAGTTTGGTCAACCCCATGTAAGTTATGGGGCAGTAACATTACACTTTTCAAAACGTGTTTTTCAGCCCGAAATAAACGCGTTTTTTCAGACAACTGAATCTCCTTGTAACAGCAAGGCTCAGAAGAGCCCACACACTCAGCCCTTAACCCCAGTGTACAGAAAGTGTCAAAACGTGTTTTTCAGCAGAAATAAACATGTTTCTGCAAGTTTGGTCAACCCCATGTTAGTTATGGGGCAGTAACATCACTCTTTTCAAAACGTGTTTTTCAGCCGAAATAAGCGCGTTTTTTCAGACAACTGAATCTCCTTGTAACAGCAAGGCTCAGAAGAGCCCACACACTCAGCCCTTAACCCCAGTGTACAGAAAGTGTCAAAACGTGTTTTTCAGCAGAAATAAACATGTTTCTGCAAGTTTGGTCAACCCCATGTAAGTTATGGGGCAGTAACATTACACTTTTCAAAACGTGTTTTTCAGCCCGAAATAAACGTGTTTTTTCAGACAACTGAATCTCCTTGTAACAGCAAGGCTCAGAAGAGCCCACACACTCAGCCCTTAACCCCAGTGTGCAGAAAGTGTCAAAACGTGTTTTTCAGCAGAAATAAACATGTTTCTGCAAGTTTGGTCAACCCCATGTAAGTTATGGGGTAGTAACATCACACTTTTCAAAACGTGTTTTTCAGCCCGAAATAAACGCGTTTTTTCAGACAACTGAATCTCCTTGTAACAGCAAGGCTCAGAAGAGCCCACACACTCAGCCCTTAACCCCAGTGTACAGAAAGTGTCAAAACGTGTTTTTCAGCAGAAATAAACATGTTTCTGCAAGTTTGGTCAACCCCTTGTAAGTTATGGGGCAGTAACATTACAATTTTCAAAACGTGTTTTTCAGCCCGAAATAAACGCGTTTTTTCAGACAACTGAATCTTCTTGTAACAGCAAGGCTCAGAAGAGCCCACACACTCAGCCCTTAACCCCAGTGTACAGAAAGTGTCAAAACGTGTTTTTCAGCAGAAATAAACATGTTTCTGCAAGTTTGGTCAACCCCATGTAAGTTATGGGGCAGTAACATTACACTTTTCAAAACGTGTTTTTCAGCCCGAAATAAACGCGTTTTTTCAGACAACTGAATCTCCTTGTAACAGCAAGGCTCAGAAGAGCCCACACACTCAGCCCTTAACCCCAGTGTACAGAAAGTGCCAAAACGTGTTTTTCAGCAGAAATAAACATGTTTCTGCAAGTTTGGTCAACCCCATGTAAGTTATGGGGCAGTAACATCACATTTTCAAAACGTGTTTTTCAGCCCGAAATAAACGCGTTTTTTCAGACAACTGAATCTCCTTGTAACAGCAAGGCTCAGAAGTGCCCACACACTCAGCCCTTAACCCCAGTGTGCAGAAAGGGTCAAAATGTGTTTTTCAGCAGAAATAAACATGTTTCTGCAAGTTTGGTCAACCCCATGTAAGTTATGGGGCATTAACATCACACTTTTCAAAACGTGTTTTTCAGCCCGAAATAAGCGCGTTTTTTCAGACAACTGAATCTCCTTGTAACAGCAAGGCTCAGAAGAGCCCACACACTCAGCCCTTAACCCCAGTGTACAGAAAGTGTCAAAACGTGTTTTTCAGCAGAAATAAACATGTTTCTGCAAGTTTGGTCAACCCCATGTAAGTTATGGGGCAGTAACATCACACTTTTCAAAACGTGTTTTTCAGCCCGAAATAAGCGCGTTTTTTCAGACAACTGAATCTCCTTGTAACAGCAAGGCTCAGAAGAGCCCACACACTCAGCCCTTAACCCCAGTGTGCAGAAAGTGTCAAAACGTGTTTTTCAGCAGAAATAAACATGTTTCTGCAAGTTTGGTCAACCTCATGTAAGTTATGGGGTAGTAACATCACACTTTTCAAAACGTGTTTTTCAGCCCGAAATAAACGCGTTTTTTCAGACAACTGAATCTCCTTGTAACAGCAAGGCTCAGAAGTGCCCACACACTCAGCCCTTAACCCCAGTGTGCAGAAAGGGTCAAAATGTGTTTTTCAGCAGAAATAAACATGTTTCTGCAAGTTTGGTCAACCCCATGTAAGTTATGGGGTAGTAACATCACACTTTTCAAAACGTGTTTTTCAGCCCGAAATAAGCGCGTTTTTTCAGACAACTGAATCTCCTTGTAACAGCAAGGCTCAGAAGAGCCCACACACTCAGCCCTTAACCCCAGTGTGCAGAAAGTGTCAAAACGTGTTTTTCAGCAGAAATAAACATGTTTCTGCAAGTTTGGTCAACCCCATGTAAGTTATGGGGTAGTAACATCACACTTTTCAAAACGTGTTTTTCAGCCCGAAATAAACGCGTTTTTTCAGACAATTGAATCTCCTTGTAACAGCAAGGCTCAGAAGAGCCCACACACTCAGCCCTTAACCCCAGTGTACAGAAAGTGTCAAAACGTGTTTTTCAGCAGAAATAAACATGTTTCTGCAAGTTTGGTCAACCCCATGTAAGTTATGGGGCAGTAACATCACATTTTCAAAACGTGTTTTTCAGCCCGAAATAAGCGCGTTTTTTCAGACAACTGAATCTCCTTGTAACAGCAAGGCTCAGAAGTGCCCACACACTCAGCCCTTAACCCCAGTGTGCAGAAAGGGTCAAAATGTGTTTTTCAGCAGAAATAAACATGTTTCTGCAAGTTTGGTCAACCCCATGTAAGTTATGGGGTAGTAACATCACACTTTTCAAAACGTGTTTTTCAGCCCGAAATAAACGCGTTTTTTCAGACAACTGAATCTCCTTGTAACAGCAAGGCTCAGAAGAGCCCACACACTCAGCCCTTAACCCCAGTGTACAGAAAGTGTCAAAACGTGTTTTTCAGCAGAAATAAACATGTTTCTGCTAGTTTGGTCAACCCCATGTAAGTTATGGGGCAGTAACATTACAATTTTCAAAACGTGTTTTTCAGCCCGAAATAAACGCGTTTTTTCAGACAACTGAATCTCCTTGTAACAGCAAGGCTCAGAAGAGCCCACACACTCAGCCCTTAACCCCAGTGTACAGAAAGTGCCAAAACGTGTTTTTCAGCAGAAATAAACATGTTTCTGCAAGTTTGGTCAACCCCATGTAGTTATGGGGCAGTAACATCACATTTTCAAAACGTGTTTTTCAGCCCGAAATAAACGCGTTTTTTCAGACAACTGAATCTCCTTGTAACAGCAAGGCTCAGAAGTGCCCACACACTCAGCCCTTAACCCCAGTGTGCAGAAAGGGTCAAAATGTGTTTTTCAGCAGAAATAAACATGTTTCTGCAAGTTTGGTCAACCCCATGTAAGTTATGGGGCATTAACATCACACTTTTCAAAACGTGTTTTTCAGCCTGAAATAAGCGCGTTTTTTCAGACAACTGAATCTCCTTGTAACAGCAAGGCTCAGAAGAGCCCACACACTCAGCCCTTAACCCCAGTGTACAGAAAGTGTCAAACCGTGTTTTTCAGCAGATATAAACATGTTTCTGCAAGTTTGGTCAACCCCATGTAAGTTATGGGGCAGTAACATCACACTTTTCAAAACGTGTTTTTCAGCCCGAAATAAACGCGTTTTTTCAGACAACTGAATCTCCTTGTAACAGCAAGGCTCAGAAGTGCCCACACACTCAGCCCTTAACCCCAGTGTGCAGAAAGTGTCAAAACGTGTTTTTCAGCAGAAATAAACATGTTTCTGCAAGTTTGGTCAACCCCATGTTAGTTATGGGGCAGTAACATCACTCTTTTCAAAACGTGTTTTTCAGCCCGAAATAAGCGCGTTTTTTCAGACAACTGAATCTCCTTGTAACAGCAAGGCTCAGAAGAGCCCACACACTCAGCCCTTAACCCCAGTGTACAGAAAGTGTCAAAACGTGTTTTTCAGCAGAAATAAACATGTTTCTGCAAGTTTGGTCAACCCCATGTAAGTTATGGGGCAGTAACATTACACTTTTCAAAACGTGTTTTTCAGCCCGAAATAAACGCGTTTTTTCAGACAACTGAATCTCCTTGTAACAGCAAGGCTCAGAAGAGCCCACACACTCAGCCCTTAACCCCAGTGTACAGAAAGTGCCAAAACGTGTTTTTCAGCAGAAATAAACATGTTTCTGCAAGTTTGGTCAACCCCATGTAAGTTATGGGGCAGTAACATCACACTTTTCAAAACGTGTTTTTCAGCCCGAAATAAGCGCGTTTTTTCAGACAACTGAATCTCCTTGTAACAGCAAGGCTCAGAAGAGCCCACACACTCAGCCCTTAACCCCAGTGTACAGAAAGTGTCAAAACGTGTTTTTCAGCAGAAATAAACATGTTTCTGCAAGTTTGGTCAACCCCATGTAAGTTATGGGGCAGTAACATCACACTTTTCAAAACGTGTTTTTCAGCCCGAAATAAGCGCGTTTTTTCAGACAACTGAATCTCCTTGTAACAGCAAGGCTCAGAAGAGCCCACACACTCAGCCCTTAACCCCAGTGTACAGAAAGTGTCAAAACGTGTTTTTCAGCAGAAATAAACATGTTTCTGCAAGTTTGGTCAACCCCATGTAAGTTATGGGGCAGTAACATCACACTTTTCAAAACGTGTTTTTCAGCCCGAAATAAACGCGTTTTTTCAGACAACTGAATCTCCTTGTAACAGCAAGGCTCAGAAGTGCCCACACACTCAGCCCTTAACCCCAGTGTACAGAAAGTGTCAAAACGTGTTTTTCAGCAGAAATAAACATGTTTCTGCAAGTTTGGTCAACCCCATGTTAGTTATGGGGCAGTAACATCACTCTTTTCAAAACGTGTTTTTCAGCCCGAAATAAGCGCGTTTTTTCAGACAACTGAATCTCCTTGTAACAGCAAGGCTCAGAAGAGCCCACACACTCAGCCCTTAACCCCAGTGTACAGAAAGTGTCAAAACGTGTTTTTCAGCAGAAATAAACATGTTTCTGCAAGTTTGGTCAACCCCATGTAAGTTATGGGGCAGTAACATTACACTTTTCAAAACGTGTTTTTCAGCCCGAAATAAACGCGTTTTTTCAGACAACTGAATCTCCTTGTAACAGCAAGGCTCAGAAGAGCCCACACACTCAGCCCTTAACCCCAGTGTACAGAAAGTGCCAAAACGTGTTTTTCAGCAGAAATAAACATGTTTCTGCAAGTTTGGTCAACCCCATGTAAGTTATGGGGCAGTAACATCACACTTTTCAAAACGTGTTTTTCAGCCCGAAATAAGCGCGTTTTTTCAGACAACTGAATCTCCTTGTAACAGGAAGGCTCAGAAGAGCCCACACACTCAGCCCTTAACCCCAGTGTACAGAAAGTGTCAAAACGTGTTTTTCAGCAGAAATAAACATGTTTCTGCAAGTTTGGTCAACCCCATGTAAGTTATGGGGCAGTAACATCACACTTTTCAAAACGTGTTTTTCAGCCCGAAATAAGCGCGTTTTTTCAGACAACTGAATCTCCTTGTAACAGCAAGGCTCAGAAGAGCCCACACACTCAGCCCTTAACCCCAGTGTACAGAAAGTGTCAAAACGTGTTTTTCAGCAGAAATAAACATGTTTCTGCAAGTTTGGTCAACCCCATGTAAGTTATGGGGCAGTAACATCACACTTTTCAAAACGTGTTTTTCAGCCCGAAATAAACGCGTTTTTTCAGACAACTGAATCTCCTTGTAACAGCAAGGCTCAGAAGTGCCCACACACTCAGCCCTTAACCCCAGTGTGCAGAAAGGGTCAAAATGTGTTTTTCAGCAGAAATAAACATGTTTCTGCAAGTTTGGTCAACCCCATGTAAGTTATGGGGCAGTAACATCACACTTTTCAAAACGTGTTTTTCAGCCCGAAATAAACACGTTTTTTCAGACAACTGAATCTCCTTGTAACAGCAAGGCTCAGAAGAGCCCACACACTCAGCCCTTAACCCCAGTGTACAGAAAGTGTCAAAACGTGTTTTTCAGCAGAAATAAACATGTTTCTGCAAGTTTGGTCAACCCCATGTAAGTTATGGGGTAGTAACATCACACTTTTCAAAACGTGTTTTTCAGCCCGAAATAAACGCGTTTTTTCAGACAACTGAATCTCCTTGTAACAGCAAGGCTCAGAAGTGCCCACACACTCAGCCCTTAACCCCAGTGTGCAGAAAGGGTCAAAATGTGTTTTTCAGCAGAAATAAACATGTTTCTGCAAGTTTGGTCAACCCCATGTAAGTTATGGGGCAGTAACATCACATTTTCAAAACGTGTTTTTCAGCCCGAAATAAACGCGTTTTTTCAGACAACTGAATCTCCTTGTAACAGCAAGGCTCAGAAGTGCCCACACACTCAGCCCTTAACCCCAGTGTGCAGAAAGGGTCAAAATGTGTTTTTCAGCAGAAATAAACATGTTTCTGCAAGTTTGGTCAACCCCATGTAAGTTATGGGGTAGTAACATCACACTTTTCAAAACGTGTTTTTCAGCCCGAAATAAGCGCGTTTTTTCAGACAACTGAATCTCCTTGTAACAGCAAGGCTCAGAAGTGCCCACACACTCAGCCCTTAACCCGAGTGTGCAGAAAGGGTCAAAATGTGTTTTTCAGCAGAAATAAACATGTTTCTGCAAGTTTGGTCAACCCCATGTAAGTTATGGGGCAGTAACATCACACTTTTCAAAACGTGTTTTTCAGCCCGAAATAAACACGTTTTTTCAGACAACTGAATCTCCTTGTAACAGCAAGGCTCAGAAGAGCCCACACACTCAGCCCTTAACCCCAGTGTACAGAAAGTGTCAAAACGTGTTTTTCAGCAGAGATAAACATGTTTCTGCAAGTTTGGTCAACCCCATGTAAGTTATGGGGTAGTAACATCACACTTTTCAAAACGTGTTTTTCAGCCCGAAATAAACGCGTTTTTTCAGACAACTGAATCTCCTTGTAACAGCAAGGCTCAGAAGTGCCCACACACTCAGCCCTTAACCCCAGTGTGCAGAAAGGGTCAAAATGTGTTTTTCAGCAGAAATAAACATGTTTCTGCAAGTTTGGTCAACCCCATGTAAGTTATGGGGTAGTAACATCACACTTTTCAAAACGTGTTTTTCAGCCCGAAATAAGCGCGTTTTTTCAGACAACTGAATCTCCTTGTAACAGCAAGGCTCAGAAGAGCCCACACACTCAGCCCTTAACCCCAGTGTACAGAAAGTGCCAAAACGTGTTTTTCAGCAGAAATAAACATGTTTCTGCAAGTTTGGTCAACCCCATGTAAGTTATGGGGCAGTAACATCACACTTTTCAAAACGTGTTTTTCAGCCCGAAATAAGCGCGTTTTTTCAGACAACTGAATCTCCTTGTAACAGCAAGGCTCAGAAGAGCCCACACCCTCAGCCCTTAACCCCAGTGTACAGAAAGTGTCAAAACGTGTTTTTCAGCAGAAATAAACATGTTTCTGCAAGTTTGGTCAACCCCATGTTAGTTATGGGGCAGTAACATCACTCTTTTCAAAACGTGTTTTTCAGCCCGAAATAAGCGCGTTTTTTCAGACAACTGAATCTCCTTGTAACAGCAAGGCTCAGAAGAGCCCACACACTCAGCCCTTAACCCCAGTGTACAGAAAGTGTCAAAACGTGTTTTTCAGCAGAAATAAACATGTTTCTGCAAGTTTGGTCAACCCCATGTAAGTTATGGGGCAGTAACATTACACTTTTCAAAACGTGTTTTTCAGCCCGAAATAAACGCGTTTTTTCAGACAACTGAATCTCCTTGTAACAGCAAGGCTCAGAAGAGCCCACACACTCAGCCCTTAACCCCAGTGTGCAGAAAGTGTCAAAACGTGTTTTTCAGCAGAAATAAACATGTTTCTGCAAGTTTGGTCAACCCCATGTAAGTTATGGGGTAGTAACATCACACTTTTCAAAACGTGTTTTTCAGCCCGAAATAAACGCGTTTTTTCAGACAACTGAATCTCCTTGTAACAGCAAGGCTCAGAAGAGCCCACACACTCAGCCCTTAACCCCAGTGTACAGAAAGTGTCAAAACGTGTTTTTCAGCAGAAATAAACATGTTTCTGCAAGTTTGGTCAACCCCTTGTAAGTTATGGGGCAGTAACATTACAATTTTCAAAACGTGTTTTTCAGCCCGAAATAAACGCGTTTTTTCAGACAACTGAATCTTCTTGTAACAGCAAGGCTCAGAAGAGCCCACACACTCAGCCCTTAACCCCAGTGTACAGAAAGTGTCAAAACGTGTTTTTCAGCAGAAATAAACATGTTTCTGCAAGTTTGGTCAACCCCATGTAAGTTATGGGGTAGTAACATCACACTTTTCAAAACGTGTTTTTCAGCCCGAAATAAACGCGTTTTTTCAGACAACTGAATCTCCTTGTAACAGCAAGGCTCAGAAGTGCCCACACACTCAGCCCTTAACCCCAGTGTACAGAAAGTGTCAAAACGTGTTTTTCAGCAGAAATAAACATGTTTCTGCAAGTTTGGTCAACCCCATGTAAGTTATGGGGCAGTAACATTACACTTTTCAAAACGTGTTTTTCAGCCCGAAATAAACGCGTTTTTTCAGACAACTGAATCTCCTTGTAACAGCAAGGCTCAGAAGAGCCCACACACTCAGCCCTTAACCCCAGTGTACAGAAAGTGCCAAAACGTGTTTTTCAGCAGAAATAAACATGTTTCTGCAAGTTTGGTCAACCCCATGTAAGTTATGGGGCAGTAACATCACATTTTCAAAACGTGTTTTTCAGCCCGAAATAAACGCGTTTTTTCAGACAACTGAATCTCCTTGTAACAGCAAGGCTCAGAAGTGCCCACACACTCAGCCCTTAACCCCAGTGTGCAGAAAGGGTCAAAATGTGTTTTTCAGCAGAAATAAACATGTTTCTGCAAGTTTGGTCAACCCCATGTAAGTTATGGGGCATTAACATCACACTTTTCAAAACGTGTTTTTCAGCCCGAAATAAGCGCGTTTTTTCAGACAACTGAATCTCCTTGTAACAGCAAGGCTCAGAAGAGCCCACACACTCAGCCCTTAACCCCAGTGTACAGAAAGTGTCAAAACGTGTTTTTCAGCAGAAATAAACATGTTTCTGCAAGTTTGGTCAACCCCATGTAAGTTATGGGGCAGTAACATCACACTTTTCAAAACGTGTTTTTCAGCCCGAAATAAGCGCGTTTTTTCAGACAACTGAATCTCCTTGTAACAGCAAGGCTCAGAAGAGCCCACACACTCAGCCCTTAACCCCAGTGTGCAGAAAGTGTCAAAACGTGTTTTTCAGCAGAAATAAACATGTTTCTGCAAGTTTGGTCAACCTCATGTAAGTTATGGGGTAGTAACATCACACTTTTCAAAACGTGTTTTTCAGCCCGAAATAAACGCGTTTTTTCAGACAACTGAATCTCCTTGTAACAGCAAGGCTCAGAAGTGCCCACACACTCAGCCCTTAACCCCAGTGTGCAGAAAGGGTCAAAATGTGTTTTTCAGCAGAAATAAACATGTTTCTGCAAGTTTGGTCAACCCCATGTAAGTTATGGGGTAGTAACATCACACTTTTCAAAACGTGTTTTTCAGCCCGAAATAAGCGCGTTTTTTCAGACAACTGAATCTCCTTGTAACAGCAAGGCTCAGAAGAGCCCACACACTCAGCCCTTAACCCCAGTGTGCAGAAAGTGTCAAAACGTGTTTTTCAGCAGAAATAAACATGTTTCTGCAAGTTTGGTCAACCCCATGTAAGTTATGGGGTAGTAACATCACACTTTTCAAAACGTGTTTTTCAGCCCGAAATAAACGCGTTTTTTCAGACAACTGAATCTCCTTGTAACAGCAAGGCTCAGAAGAGCCCACACACTCAGCCCTTAACCCCAGTGTACAGAAAGTGTCAAAACGTGTTTTTCAGCAGAAATAAACATGTTTCTGCAAGTTTGGTCAACCCCATGTAAGTTATGGGGCAGTAACATTACAATTTTCAAAACGTGTTTTTCAGCCCGAAATAAACGCGTTTTTTCAGACAACTGAATCTCCTTGTAACAGCAAGGCTCAGAAGAGCCCACACACTCAGCCCTTAACCCCAGTGTACAGAAAGTGCCAAAACGTGTTTTTCAGCAGAAATAAACATGTTTCTGCAAGTTTGGTCAACCCCATGTAAGTTATGGGGCAGTAACATCACATTTTCAAAACGTGTTTTTCAGCCCGAAATAAACGCGTTTTTTCAGACAACTGAATCTCCTTGTAACAGCAAGGCTCAGAAGTGCCCACACACTCAGCCCTTAACCCCAGTGTGCAGAAAGGGTCAAAATGTGTTTTTCAGCAGAAATAAACATGTTTCTGCAAGTTTGGTCAACCCCATGTAAGTTATGGGGTAGTAACATCACACTTTTCAAAACGTGTTTTTCAGCCCGAAATAAGCGCGTTTTTTCAGACAACTGAATCTCCTTGTAACAGCAAGGCTCAGAAGAGCCCACACACTCAGCCCTTAACCCCAGTGTACAGAAAGTGTCAAAACGTGTTTTTCAGCAGAAATAAACATGTTTCTGCAAGTTTGGTCAACCCCATGTAAGTTATGGGGCAGTAACATCACACTTTTCAAAACGTGTTTTTCAGCCCGAAATAAGCGCGTTTTTTCAGACAACTGAATCTCCTTGTAACAGCAAGGCTCAGAAGAGCCCACACACTCAGCCCTTAACCCCAGTGTACAGAAAGTGTCAAAACGTGTTTTTCAGCAGAAATAAACATGTTTCTGCAAGTTTGGTCAACCCCATGTAAGTTATGGGGCAGTAACATCACACTTTTCAAAACGTGTTTTTCAGCCCGAAATAAACGCGTTTTTTCAGACAACTGAATCTCCTTGTAACAGCAAGGCTCAGAAGTGCCCACACACTCAGCCCTTAACCCCAGTGTGCAGAAAGGGTCAAAATGTGTTTTTCAGCAGAAATAAACATGTTTCTGCAAGTTTGGTCAACCCCATGTAAGTTATGGGGCAGTAACATCACACTTTTCAAAACGTGTTTTTCAGCCCGAAATAAACACGTTTTTTCAGACAACTGAATCTCCTTGTAACAGCAAGGCTCAGAAGTGCCCACACACTCAGCCCTTAACCCCAGTGTGCAGAAAGGGTCAAAATGTGTTTTTCAGCAGAAATAAACATGTTTCTGCAAGTTTGGTCAACCCCATGTAAGTTATGGGGTAGTAACATCACACTTTTCAAAACGTGTTTTTCAGCCCGAAATAAGCGCGTTTTTTCAGACAACTGAATCTCCTTGTAACAGCAAGGCTCAGAAGAGCCCACACACTCAGCCCTTAACCCCAGTGTACAGAAAGTGCCAAAACGTGTTTTTCAGCAGAAATAAACATGTTTCTGCAAGTTTGGTCAACCCCATGTAAGTTATGGGGCAGTAACATCACACTTTTCAAAACGTGTTTTTCAGCCCGAAATAAGCGCGTTTTTTCAGACAACTGAATCTCCTTGTAACAGCAAGGCTCAGAAGAGCCCACACACTCAGCCCTTAACCCCAGTGTACAGAAAGTGTCAAAACGTGTTTTTCAGCAGAAATAAACATGTTTCTGCAAGTTTGGTCAACCCCATGTAAGTTATGGGGCAGTAACATCACACTTTTCAAAACGTGTTTTTCAGCCCGAAATAAACGCGTTTTTTCAGACAACTGAATCTCCTTGTAACAGCAAGGCTCAGAAGTGCCCACACACTCAGCCCTTAACCCCAGTGTACAGAAAGTGTCAAAACGTGTTTTTCAGCAGAAATAAACATGTTTCTGCAAGTTTGGTCAACCCCATGTTAGTTATGGGGCAGTAACATCACTCTTTTCAAAACGTGTTTTTCAGCCCGAAATAAGCGCGTTTTTTCAGACAACTGAATCTCCTTGTAACAGCAAGGCTCAGAAGAGCCCACACACTCAGCCCTTAACCCCAGTGTACAGAAAGTGTCAAAACGTGTTTTTCAGCAGAAATAAACATGTTTCTGCAAGTTTGGTCAACCCCATGTAAGTTATGGGGCAGTAACATTACACTTTTCAAAACGTGTTTTTCAGCCCGAAATAAACGCGTTTTTTCAGACAACTGAATCTCCTTGTAACAGCAAGGCTCAGAAGAGCCCACACACTCAGCCCTTAACCCCAGTGTACAGAAAGTGCCAAAACGTGTTTTTCAGCAGAAATAAACATGTTTCTGCAAGTTTGGTCAACCCCATGTAAGTTATGGGGCAGTAACATCACACTTTTCAAAACGTGTTTTTCAGCCCGAAATAAGCGCGTTTTTTCAGACAACTGAATCTCCTTGTAACAGCAAGGCTCAGAAGAGCCCACACACTCAGCCCTTAACCCCAGTGTACAGAAAGTGTCAAAACGTGTTTTTCAGCAGAAATAAACATGTTTCTGCAAGTTTGGTCAACCCCATGTAAGTTATGGGGCAGTAACATCACACTTTTCAAAACGTGTTTTTCAGCCCGAAATAAGCGCGTTTTTTCAGACAACTGAATCTCCTTGTAACAGCAAGGCTCAGAAGAGCCCACACACTCAGCCCTTAACCCCAGTGTACAGAAAGTGTCAAAACGTGTTTTTCAGCAGAAATAAACATGTTTCTGCAAGTTTGGTCAACCCCATGTAAGTTATGGGGTAGTAACATTACACTTTTCAAAACGTGTTTTTCAGCCCGAAATAAACGCGTTTTTTCAGACAACTGAATCTCCTTGTAACAGCAAGGCTCAGAAGTGCCCACACACTCAGCCCTTAACCCCAGTGTGCAGAAAGGGTCAAAATGTGTTTTTCAGCAGAAATAAACATGTTTCTGCAAGTTTGGTCAACCCCATGTAAGTTATGGGGCAGTAACATCACACTTTTCAAAACGTGTTTTTCAGCCCGAAATAAACACGTTTTTTCAGACAACTGAATCTCCTTGTAACAGCAAGGCTCAGAAGAGCCCACACACTCAGCCCTTAACCCCAGTGTACAGAAAGTGTCAAAACGTGTTTTTCAGCAGAAATAAACATGTTTCTGCAAGTTTGGTCAACCCCATGTAAGTTATGGGGTAGTAACATCACACTTTTCAAAACGTGTTTTTCAGCCCGAAATAAACGCGTTTTTTCAGACAACTGAATCTCCTTGTAACAGCAAGGCTCAGAAGTGCCCACACACTCAGCCCTTAACCCCAGTGTGCAGAAAGGGTCAAAATGTGTTTTTCAGCAGAAATAAACATGTTTCTGCAAGTTTGGTCAACCCCATGTAAGTTATGGGGCAGTAACATCACATTTTCAAAACGTGTTTTTCAGCCCGAAATAAACGCGTTTTTTCAGACAACTGAATCTCCTTGTAACAGCAAGGCTCAGAAGTGCCCACACACTCAGCCCTTAACCCCAGTGTGCAGAAAGGGTCAAAATGTGTTTTTCAGCAGAAATAAACATGTTTCTGCAAGTTTGGTCAACCCCATGTAAGTTATGGGGTAGTAACATCACACTTTTCAAAACGTGTTTTTCAGCCCGAAATAAGCGCGTTTTTTCAGACAACTGAATCTCCTTGTAACAGCAAGGCTCAGAAGTGCCCACACACTCAGCCCTTAACCCGAGTGTGCAGAAAGGGTCAAAATGTGTTTTTCAGCAGAAATAAACATGTTTCTGCAAGTTTGGTCAACCCCATGTAAGTTATGGGGCAGTAACATCACACTTTTCAAAACGTGTTTTTCAGCCCGAAATAAACACGTTTTTTCAGACAACTGAATCTCCTTGTAACAGCAAGGCTCAGAAGAGCCCACACACTCAGCCCTTAACCCCAGTGTACAGAAAGTGTCAAAACGTGTTTTTCAGCAGAAATAAACATGTTTCTGCAAGTTTGGTCAACCCCATGTAAGTTATGGGGTAGTAACATCACACTTTTCAAAACGTGTTTTTCAGCCCGAAATAAACGCGTTTTTTCAGACAACTGAATCTCCTTGTAACAGCAAGGCTCAGAAGTGCCCACACACTCAGCCCTTAACCCCAGTGTGCAGAAAGGGTCAAAATGTGTTTTTCAGCAGAAATAAACATGTTTCTGCAAGTTTGGTCAACCCCATGTAAGTTATGGGGTAGTAACATCACACTTTTCAAAACGTGTTTTTCAGCCCGAAATAAGCGCGTTTTTTCAGACAACTGAATCTCCTTGTAACAGCAAGGCTCAGAAGAGCCCACACACTCAGCCCTTAACCCCAGTGTACAGAAAGTGCCAAAACGTGTTTTTCAGCAGAAATAAACATGTTTCTGCAAGTTTGGTCAACCCCATGTAAGTTATGGGGCAGTAACATCACACTTTTCAAAACGTGTTTTTCAGCCCGAAATAAGCGCGTTTTTTCAGACAACTGAATCTCCTTGTAACAGCAAGGCTCAGAAGAGCCCACACCCTCAGCCCTTAACCCCAGTGTACAGAAAGTGTCAAAACGTGTTTTTCAGCAGAAATAAACATGTTTCTGCAAGTTTGGTCAACCCCATGTTAGTTATGGGGCAGTAACATCACTCTTTTCAAAACGTGTTTTTCAGCCCGAAATAAGCGCGTTTTTTCAGACAACTGAATCTCCTTGTAACAGCAAGGCTCAGAAGAGCCCACACACTCAGCCCTTAACCCCAGTGTACAGAAAGTGTCAAAACGTGTTTTTCAGCAGAAATAAACATGTTTCTGCAAGTTTGGTCAACCCCATGTAAGTTATGGGGCAGTAACATCACACTTTTCAAAACGTGTTTTTCAGCCCGAAATAAACGCGTTTTTTCAGACAACTGAATCTCCTTGTAACAGCAAGGCTCAGAAGTGCCCACACACTCAGCCCTTAACCCCAGTGTGCAGAAAGGGTCAAAATGTGTTTTTCAGCAGAAATAAACATGTTTCTGCAAGTTTGGTCAACCCCATGTAAGTTATGGGGCAGTAACATCACACTTTTCAAAACGTGTTTTTCAGCCCGAAATAAACACGTTTTTTCAGACAACTGAATCTCCTTGTAACAGCAAGGCTCAGAAGTGCCCACACACTCAGCCCTTAACCCCAGTGTGCAGAAAGGGTCAAAATGTGTTTTTCAGCAGAAATAAACATGTTTCTGCAAGTTTGGTCAACCCCATGTAAGTTATGGGGTAGTAACATCACACTTTTCAAAACGTGTTTTTCAGCCCGAAATAAGCGCGTTTTTTCAGACAACTGAATCTCCTTGTAACAGCAAGGCTCAGAAGAGCCCACACACTCAGCCCTTAACCCCAGTGTACAGAAAGTGCCAAAACGTGTTTTTCAGCAGAAATAAACATGTTTCTGCAAGTTTGGTCAACCCCATGTAAGTTATGGGGCAGTAACATCACACTTTTCAAAACGTGTTTTTCAGCCCGAAATAAGCGCGTTTTTTCAGACAACTGAATCTCCTTGTAACAGCAAGGCTCAGAAGAGCCCACACACTCAGCCCTTAACCCCAGTGTACAGAAAGTGTCAAAACGTGTTTTTCAGCAGAAATAAACATGTTTCTGCAAGTTTGGTCAACCCCATGTAAGTTATGGGGCAGTAACATCACACTTTTCAAAACGTGTTTTTCAGCCCGAAATAAACGCGTTTTTTCAGACAACTGAATCTCCTTGTAACAGCAAGGCTCAGAAGTGCCCACACACTCAGCCCTTAACCCCAGTGTACAGAAAGTGTCAAAACGTGTTTTTCAGCAGAAATAAACATGTTTCTGCAAGTTTGGTCAACCCCATGTTAGTTATGGGGCAGTAACATCACTCTTTTCAAAACGTGTTTTTCAGCCCGAAATAAGCGCGTTTTTTCAGACAACTGAATCTCCTTGTAACAGCAAGGCTCAGAAGAGCCCACACACTCAGCCCTTAACCCCAGTGTACAGAAAGTGTCAAAACGTGTTTTTCAGCAGAAATAAACATGTTTCTGCAAGTTTGGTCAACCCCATGTAAGTTATGGGGCAGTAACATTACACTTTTCAAAACGTGTTTTTCAGCCCGAAATAAACGCGTTTTTTCAGACAACTGAATCTCCTTGTAACAGCAAGGCTCAGAAGAGCCCACACACTCAGCCCTTAACCCCAGTGTACAGAAAGTGCCAAAACGTGTTTTTCAGCAGAAATAAACATGTTTCTGCAAGTTTGGTCAACCCCATGTAAGTTATGGGGCAGTAACATCACACTTTTCAAAACGTGTTTTTCAGCCCGAAATAAGCGCGTTTTTTCAGACAACTGAATCTCCTTGTAACAGCAAGGCTCAGAAGAGCCCACACACTCAGCCCTTAACCCCAGTGTACAGAAAGTGTCAAAACGTGTTTTTCAGCAGAAATAAACATGTTTCTGCAAGTTTGGTCAACCCCATGTAAGTTATGGGGCAGTAACATCACACTTTTCAAAACGTGTTTTTCAGCCCGAAATAAGCGCGTTTTTTCAGACAACTGAATCTCCTTGTAACAGCAAGGCTCAGAAGAGCCCACACACTCAGCCCTTAACCCCAGTGTACAGAAAGTGTCAAAACGTGTTTTTCAGCAGAAATAAACATGTTTCTGCAAGTTTGGTCAACCCCATGTAAGTTATGGGGTAGTAACATTACACTTTTCAAAACGTGTTTTTCAGCCCGAAATAAACGCGTTTTTTCAGACAACTGAATCTCCTTGTAACAGCAAGGCTCAGAAGTGCCCACACACTCAGCCCTTAACCCCAGTGTGCAGAAAGGGTCAAAATGTGTTTTTCAGCAGAAATAAACATGTTTCTGCAAGTTTGGTCAACCCCATGTAAGTTATGGGGCAGTAACATCACACTTTTCAAAACGTGTTTTTCAGCCCGAAATAAACACGTTTTTTCAGACAACTGAATCTCCTTGTAACAGCAAGGCTCAGAAGAGCCCACACACTCAGCCCTTAACCCCAGTGTACAGAAAGTGTCAAAACGTGTTTTTCAGCAGAAATAAACATGTTTCTGCAAGTTTGGTCAACCCCATGTAAGTTATGGGGTAGTAACATCACACTTTTCAAAACGTGTTTTTCAGCCCGAAATAAACGCGTTTTTTCAGACAACTGAATCTCCTTGTAACAGCAAGGCTCAGAAGTGCCCACACACTCAGCCCTTAACCCCAGTGTGCAGAAAGGGTCAAAATGTGTTTTTCAGCAGAAATAAACATGTTTCTGCAAGTTTGGTCAACCCCATGTAAGTTATGGGGCAGTAACATCACATTTTCAAAACGTGTTTTTCAGCCCGAAATAAACGCGTTTTTTCAGACAACTGAATCTCCTTGTAACAGCAAGGCTCAGAAGTGCCCACACACTCAGCCCTTAACCCCAGTGTGCAGAAAGGGTCAAAATGTGTTTTTCAGCAGAAATAAACATGTTTCTGCAAGTTTGGTCAACCCCATGTAAGTTATGGGGTAGTAACATCACACTTTTCAAAACGTGTTTTTCAGCCCGAAATAAGCGCGTTTTTTCAGACAACTGAATCTCCTTGTAACAGCAAGGCTCAGAAGTGCCCACACACTCAGCCCTTAACCCGAGTGTGCAGAAAGGGTCAAAATGTGTTTTTCAGCAGAAATAAACATGTTTCTGCAAGTTTGGTCAACCCCATGTAAGTTATGGGGCAGTAACATCACACTTTTCAAAACGTGTTTTTCAGCCCGAAATAAACACGTTTTTTCAGACAACTGAATCTCCTTGTAACAGCAAGGCTCAGAAGAGCCCACACACTCAGCCCTTAACCCCAGTGTACAGAAAGTGTCAAAACGTGTTTTTCAGCAGAAATAAACATGTTTCTGCAAGTTTGGTCAACCCCATGTAAGTTATGGGGTAGTAACATCACACTTTTCAAAACGTGTTTTTCAGCCCGAAATAAACGCGTTTTTTCAGACAACTGAATCTCCTTGTAACAGCAAGGCTCAGAAGTGCCCACACACTCAGCCCTTAACCCCAGTGTGCAGAAAGGGTCAAAATGTGTTTTTCAGCAGAAATAAACATGTTTCTGCAAGTTTGGTCAACCCCATGTAAGTTATGGGGTAGTAACATCACACTTTTCAAAACGTGTTTTTCAGCCCGAAATAAGCGCGTTTTTTCAGACAACTGAATCTCCTTGTAACAGCAAGGCTCAGAAGAGCCCACACACTCAGCCCTTAACCCCAGTGTACAGAAAGTGCCAAAACGTGTTTTTCAGCAGAAATAAACATGTTTCTGCAAGTTTGGTCAACCCCATGTAAGTTATGGGGCAGTAACATCACACTTTTCAAAACGTGTTTTTCAGCCCGAAATAAGCGCGTTTTTTCAGACAACTGAATCTCCTTGTAACAGCAAGGCTCAGAAGAGCCCACACCCTCAGCCCTTAACCCCAGTGTACAGAAAGTGTCAAAACGTGTTTTTCAGCAGAAATAAACATGTTTCTGCAAGTTTGGTCAACCCCATGTTAGTTATGGGGCAGTAACATCACTCTTTTCAAAACGTGTTTTTCAGCCCGAAATAAGCGCGTTTTTTCAGACAACTGAATCTCCTTGTAACAGCAAGGCTCAGAAGAGCCCACACACTCAGCCCTTAACCCCAGTGTACAGAAAGTGTCAAAACGTGTTTTTCAGCAGAAATAAACATGTTTCTGCAAGTTTGGTCAACCCCATGTAAGTTATGGGGTAGTAACATCACACTTTTCAAAACGTGTTTTTCAGCCCGAAATAAGCGCGTTTTTTCAGACAACTGAATCTCCTTGTAACAGCAAGGCTCAGAAGAGCCCACACACTCAGCCCTTAACCCCAGTGTACAGAAAGTGCCAAAACGTGTTTTTCAGCAGAAATAAACATGTTTCTGCAAGTTTGGTCAACCCCATGTAAGTTATGGGGCAGTAACATCACACTTTTCAAAACGTGTTTTTCAGCCCGAAATAAGCGCGTTTTTTCAGACAACTGAATCTCCTTGTAACAGCAAGGCTCAGAAGAGCCCACACACTCAGCCCTTAACCCCAGTGTACAGAAAGTGTCAAAACGTGTTTTTCAGCAGAAATAAACATGTTTCTGCAAGTTTGGTCAACCCCATGTAAGTTATGGGGCAGTAACATCACACTTTTCAAAACGTGTTTTTCAGCCCGAAATAAACGCGTTTTTTCAGACAACTGAATCTCCTTGTAACAGCAAGGCTCAGAAGTGCCCACACACTCAGCCCTTAACCCCAGTGTACAGAAAGTGTCAAAACGTGTTTTTCAGCAGAAATAAACATGTTTCTGCAAGTTTGGTCAACCCCATGTTAGTTATGGGGCAGTAACATCACTCTTTTCAAAACGTGTTTTTCAGCCCGAAATAAGCGCGTTTTTTCAGACAACTGAATCTCCTTGTAACAGCAAGGCTCAGAAGAGCCCACACACTCAGCCCTTAACCCCAGTGTACAGAAAGTGTCAAAACGTGTTTTTCAGCAGAAATAAACATGTTTCTGCAAGTTTGGTCAACCCCATGTAAGTTATGGGGCAGTAACATTACACTTTTCAAAACGTGTTTTTCAGCCCGAAATAAACGCGTTTTTTCAGACAACTGAATCTCCTTGTAACAGCAAGGCTCAGAAGAGCCCACACACTCAGCCCTTAACCCCAGTGTACAGAAAGTGCCAAAACGTGTTTTTCAGCAGAAATAAACATGTTTCTGCAAGTTTGGTCAACCCCATGTAAGTTATGGGGCAGTAACATCACACTTTTCAAAACGTGTTTTTCAGCCCGAAATAAGCGCGTTTTTTCAGACAACTGAATCTCCTTGTAACAGCAAGGCTCAGAAGAGCCCACACACTCAGCCCTTAACCCCAGTGTACAGAAAGTGTCAAAACGTGTTTTTCAGCAGAAATAAACATGTTTCTGCAAGTTTGGTCAACCCCATGTAAGTTATGGGGTAGTAACATCACACTTTTCAAAACGTGTTTTTCAGCCCGAAATAAACGCGTTTTTTCAGACAACTGAATCTCCTTGTAACAGCAAGGCTCAGAAGTGCCCACACACTCAGCCCTTAACCCCAGTGTGCAGAAAGGGTCAAAATGTGTTTTTCAGCAGAAATAAACATGTTTCTGCAAGTTTGGTCAACCCCATGTAAGTTATGGGGTAGTAACATCACACTTTTCAAAACGTGTTTTTCAGCCCGAAATAAGCGCGTTTTTTCAGACAACTGAATCTCCTTGTAACAGCAAGGCTCAGAAGAGCCCACACACTCAGCCCTTAACCCCAGTGTACAGAAAGTGCCAAAACGTGTTTTTCAGCAGAAATAAACATGTTTCTGCAAGTTTGGTCAACCCCATGTAAGTTATGGGGCAGTAACATCACACTTTTCAAAACGTGTTTTTCAGCCCGAAATAAGCGCGTTTTTTCAGACAACTGAATCTCCTTGTAACAGCAAGGCTCAGAAGAGCCCACACCCTCAGCCCTTAACCCCAGTGTACAGAAAGTGTCAAAACGTGTTTTTCAGCAGAAATAAACATGTTTCTGCAAGTTTGGTCAACCCCATGTTAGTTATGGGGCAGTAACATCACTCTTTTCAAAACGTGTTTTTCAGCCCGAAATAAGCGCGTTTTTTCAGACAACTGAATCTCCTTGTAACAGCAAGGCTCAGAAGAGCCCACACACTCAGCCCTTAACCCCAGTGTACAGAAAGTGTCAAAACGTGTTTTTCAGCAGAAATAAACATGTTTCTGCAAGTTTGGTCAACCCCATGTAAGTTATGGGGTAGTAACATCACACTTTTCAAAACGTGTTTTTCAGCCCGAAATAAGCGCGTTTTTTCAGACAACTGAATCTCCTTGTAACAGCAAGGCTCAGAAGAGCCCACACACTCAGCCCTTAACCCCAGTGTACAGAAAGTGCCAAAACGTGTTTTTCAGCAGAAATAAACATGTTTCTGCAAGTTTGGTCAACCCCATGTAAGTTATGGGGCAGTAACATCACACTTTTCAAAACGTGTTTTTCAGCCCGAAATAAGCGCGTTTTTTCAGACAACTGAATCTCCTTGTAACAGCAAGGCTCAGAAGAGCCCACACACTCAGCCCTTAACCCCAGTGTACAGAAAGTGTCAAAACGTGTTTTTCAGCAGAAATAAACATGTTTCTGCAAGTTTGGTCAACCCCATGTAAGTTATGGGGCAGTAACATCACACTTTTCAAAACGTGTTTTTCAGCCCGAAATAAACGCGTTTTTTCAGACAACTGAATCTCCTTGTAACAGCAAGGCTCAGAAGTGCCCACACACTCAGCCCTTAACCCCAGTGTACAGAAAGTGTCAAAACGTGTTTTTCAGCAGAAATAAACATGTTTCTGCAAGTTTGGTCAACCCCATGTTAGTTATGGGGCAGTAACATCACTCTTTTCAAAACGTGTTTTTCAGCCCGAAATAAGCGCGTTTTTTCAGACAACTGAATCTCCTTGTAACAGCAAGGCTCAGAAGAGCCCACACACTCAGCCCTTAACCCCAGTGTACAGAAAGTGTCAAAACGTGTTTTTCAGCAGAAATAAACATGTTTCTGCAAGTTTGGTCAACCCCATGTAAGTTATGGGGCAGTAACATTACACTTTTCAAAACGTGTTTTTCAGCCCGAAATAAACGCGTTTTTTCAGACAACTGAATCTCCTTGTAACAGCAAGGCTCAGAAGAGCCCACACACTCAGCCCTTAACCCCAGTGTACAGAAAGTGCCAAAACGTGTTTTTCAGCAGAAATAAACATGTTTCTGCAAGTTTGGTCAACCCCATGTAAGTTATGGGGCAGTAACATCACACTTTTCAAAACGTGTTTTTCAGCCCGAAATAAGCGCGTTTTTTCAGACAACTGAATCTCCTTGTAACAGCAAGGCTCAGAAGAGCCCACACACTCAGCCCTTAACCCCAGTGTACAGAAAGTGTCAAAACGTGTTTTTCAGCAGAAATAAACATGTTTCTGCAAGTTTGGTCAACCCCATGTAAGTTATGGGGCAGTAACATCACACTTTTCAAAACGTGTTTTTCAGCCCGAAATAAGCGCGTTTTTTCAGACAACTGAATCTCCTTGTAACAGCAAGGCTCAGAAGAGCCCACACACTCAGCCCTTAACCCCAGTGTACAGAAAGTGTCAAAACGTGTTTTTCAGCAGAAATAAACATGTTTCTGCAAGTTTGGTCAACCCCATGTAAGTTATGGGGTAGTAACATTACACTTTTCAAAACGTGTTTTTCAGCCCGAAATAAACGCGTTTTTTCAGACAACTGAATCTCCTTGTAACAGCAAGGCTCAGAAGTGCCCACACACTCAGCCCTTAACCCCAGTGTGCAGAAAGGGTCAAAATGTGTTTTTCAGCAGAAATAAACATGTTTCTGCAAGTTTGGTCAACCCCATGTAAGTTATGGGGCAGTAACATCACACTTTTCAAAACGTGTTTTTCAGCCCGAAATAAACACGTTTTTTCAGACAACTGAATCTCCTTGTAACAGCAAGGCTCAGAAGAGCCCACACACTCAGCCCTTAACCCCAGTGTACAGAAAGTGTCAAAACGTGTTTTTCAGCAGAAATAAACATGTTTCTGCAAGTTTGGTCAACCCCATGTAAGTTATGGGGTAGTAACATCACACTTTTCAAAACGTGTTTTTCAGCCCGAAATAAACGCGTTTTTTCAGACAACTGAATCTCCTTGTAACAGCAAGGCTCAGAAGTGCCCACACACTCAGCCCTTAACCCCAGTGTGCAGAAAGGGTCAAAATGTGTTTTTCAGCAGAAATAAACATGTTTCTGCAAGTTTGGTCAACCCCATGTAAGTTATGGGGCAGTAACATCACATTTTCAAAACGTGTTTTTCAGCCCGAAATAAACGCGTTTTTTCAGACAACTGAATCTCCTTGTAACAGCAAGGCTCAGAAGTGCCCACACACTCAGCCCTTAACCCCAGTGTGCAGAAAGGGTCAAAATGTGTTTTTCAGCAGAAATAAACATGTTTCTGCAAGTTTGGTCAACCCCATGTAAGTTATGGGGTAGTAACATCACACTTTTCAAAACGTGTTTTTCAGCCCGAAATAAGCGCGTTTTTTCAGACAACTGAATCTCCTTGTAACAGCAAGGCTCAGAAGTGCCCACACACTCAGCCCTTAACCCGAGTGTGCAGAAAGGGTCAAAATGTGTTTTTCAGCAGAAATAAACATGTTTCTGCAAGTTTGGTCAACCCCATGTAAGTTATGGGGCAGTAACATCACACTTTTCAAAACGTGTTTTTCAGCCCGAAATAAACACGTTTTTTCAGACAACTGAATCTCCTTGTAACAGCAAGGCTCAGAAGAGCCCACACACTCAGCCCTTAACCCCAGTGTACAGAAAGTGTCAAAACGTGTTTTTCAGCAGAAATAAACATGTTTCTGCAAGTTTGGTCAACCCCATGTAAGTTATGGGGTAGTAACATCACACTTTTCAAAACGTGTTTTTCAGCCCGAAATAAACGCGTTTTTTCAGACAACTGAATCTCCTTGTAACAGCAAGGCTCAGAAGTGCCCACACACTCAGCCCTTAACCCCAGTGTGCAGAAAGGGTCAAAATGTGTTTTTCAGCAGAAATAAACATGTTTCTGCAAGTTTGGTCAACCCCATGTAAGTTATGGGGTAGTAACATCACACTTTTCAAAACGTGTTTTTCAGCCCGAAATAAGCGCGTTTTTTCAGACAACTGAATCTCCTTGTAACAGCAAGGCTCAGAAGAGCCCACACACTCAGCCCTTAACCCCAGTGTACAGAAAGTGCCAAAACGTGTTTTTCAGCAGAAATAAACATGTTTCTGCAAGTTTGGTCAACCCCATGTAAGTTATGGGGCATTAACATCACACTTTTCAAAACGTGTTTTTCAGCCCGAAATAAGCGCGTTTTTTCAGACAACTGAATCTCCTTGTAACAGCAAGGCTCAGAAGAGCCCACACACTCAGCCCTTAACCCCAGTGTACAGAAAGTGTCAAAACGTGTTTTTCAGCAGAAATAAACATGTTTCTGCAAGTTTGGTCAACCCCATGTAAGTTATGGGGCAGTAACATCACACTTTTCAAAACGTGTTTTTCAGCCCGAAATAAGCGCGTTTTTTCAGACAACTGAATCTCCTTGTAACAGCAAGGCTCAGAAGAGCCCACACACTCAGCCCTTAACCCCAGTGTGCAGAAAGTGTCAAAACGTGTTTTTCAGCAGAAATAAACATGTTTCTGCAAGTTTGGTCAACCTCATGTAAGTTATGGGGTAGTAACATCACACTTTTCAAAACGTGTTTTTCAGCCCGAAATAAACGCGTTTTTTCAGACAACTGAATCTCCTTGTAACAGCAAGGCTCAGAAGTGCCCACACACTCAGCCCTTAACCCCAGTGTGCAGAAAGGGTCAAAATGTGTTTTTCAGCAGAAATAAACATGTTTCTGCAAGTTTGGTCAACCCCATGTAAGTTATGGGGTAGTAACATCACACTTTTCAAAACGTGTTTTTCAGCCCGAAATAAGCGCGTTTTTTCAGACAACTGAATCTCCTTGTAACAGCAAGGCTCAGAAGAGCCCACACACTCAGCCCTTAACCCCAGTGTGCAGAAAGTGTCAAAACGTGTTTTTCAGCAGAAATAAACATGTTTCTGCAAGTTTGGTCAACCCCATGTAAGTTATGGGGTAGTAACATCACACTTTTCAAAACGTGTTTTTCAGCCCGAAATAAACGCGTTTTTTCAGACAACTGAATCTCCTTGTAACAGCAAGGCTCAGAAGAGCCCACACACTCAGCCCTTAACCCCAGTGTACAGAAAGTGTCAAAACGTGTTTTTCAGCAGAAATAAACATGTTTCTGCAAGTTTGGTCAACCCCATGTAAGTTATGGGGCAGTAACATTACAATTTTCAAAACGTGTTTTTCAGCCCGAAATAAACGCGTTTTTTCAGACAACTGAATCTCCTTGTAACAGCAAGGCTCAGAAGAGCCCACACACTCAGCCCTTAACCCCAGTGTACAGAAAGTGCCAAAACGTGTTTTTCAGCAGAAATAAACATGTTTCTGCAAGTTTGGTCAACCCCATGTAAGTTATGGGGCAGTAACATCACATTTTCAAAACGTGTTTTTCAGCCCGAAATAAACGCGTTTTTTCAGACAACTGAATCTCCTTGTAACAGCAAGGCTCAGAAGTGCCCACACACTCAGCCCTTAACCCCAGTGTGCAGAAAGGGTCAAAATGTGTTTTTCAGCAGAAATAAACATGTTTCTGCAAGTTTGGTCAACCCCATGTAAGTTATGGGGTAGTAACATCACACTTTTCAAAACGTGTTTTTCAGCCCGAAATAAGCGCGTTTTTTCAGACAACTGAATCTCCTTGTAACAGCAAGGCTCAGAAGAGCCCACACACTCAGCCCTTAACCCCAGTGTGCAGAAAGTGTCAAAACGTGTTTTTCAGCAGAAATAAACATGTTTCTGCAAGTTTGGTCAACCCCATGTAAGTTATGGGGTAGTAACATCACACTTTTCAAAACGTGTTTTTCAGCCCGAAATAAACGCGTTTTTTCAGACAACTGAATCTCCTTGTAACAGCAAGGCTCAGAAGAGCCCACACACTCAGCCCTTAACCCCAGTGTGCAGAAAGGGTCAAAATGTGTTTTTCAGCAGAAATAAACATGTTTCTGCAAGTTTGGTCAACCCCATGTAAGTTATGGGGCAGTAACATCACACTTTTCAAAACGTGTTTTTCAGCCCGAAATAAACGCGTTTTTCAGACAACTGAATCTCCTTGTAACAGCAAGGCTCAGAAGAGCCCACACACTCAGCCCTTAACCCCAGTGTACAGAAAGTGTCAAAACGTGTTTTTCAGCAGAAATAAACATGTTTCTGCAAGTTTGGTCAACCCCATGTAAGTTATGGGGTAGTAACATCACACTTTTCAAAACGTGTTTTTCAGCCCGAAATAAACGCGTTTTTTCAGACAACTGAATCTCCTTGTAACAGCAAGGCTCAGAAGTGCCCACACACTCAGCCCTTAACCCCAGTGTGCAGAAAGGGTCAAAATGTGTTTTTCAGCAGAAATAAACATGTTTCTGCAAGTTTGGTCAACCCCATGTAAGTTATGGGGTAGTAACATCACACTTTTCAAAACGTGTTTTTCAGCCCGAAATAAGCGCGTTTTTTCAGACAACTGAATCTCCTTGTAACAGCAAGGCTCAGAAGAGCCCACACACTCAGCCCTTAACCCCAGTGTACAGAAAGTGTCAAAACGTGTTTTTCAGCAGAAATAAACATGTTTCTGCAAGTTTGGTCAACCCCATGTAAGTTATGGGGCAGTAACATTACACTTTTCAAAACGTGTTTTTCAGCCCGAAATAAACGCGTTTTTTCAGACAACTGAATCTCCTTGTAACAGCAAGGCTCAGAAGAGCCCACACACTCAGCCCTTAACCCCAGTGTACAGAAAGTGCCAAAACGTGTTTTTCAGCAGAAATAAACATGTTTCTGCAAGTTTGGTCAACCCCATGTAAGTTATGGGGCAGTAACATCACATTTTCAAAACGTGTTTTTCAGCCCGAAATAAACGCGTTTTTTCAGACAACTGAATCTCCTTGTAACAGCAAGGCTCAGAAGTGCCCACACACTCAGCCCTTAACCCCAGTGTGCAGAAAGGGTCAAAATGTGTTTTTCAGCAGAAATAAACATGTTTCTGCAAGTTTGGTCAACCCCATGTAAGTTATGGGGCATTAACATCACACTTTTCAAAACGTGTTTTTCAGCCCGAAATAAGCGCGTTTTTTCAGACAACTGAATCTCCTTGTAACAGCAAGGCTCAGAAGAGCCCACACACTCAGCCCTTAACCCCAGTGTACAGGAAGTGTCAAAACGTGTTTTTCAGCAGAAATAAACATGTTTCTGCAAGTTTGGTCAACCCCATGTAAGTTATGGGGCAGTAACATTACAATTTTCAAAACGTGTTTTTCAGCCCGAAATAAACGCGTTTTTTCAGACAACTGAATCTCCTTGTAACAGCAAGGCTCAGAAGAGCCCACACACTCAGCCCTTAACCCCAGTGTACAGAAAGTGCCAAAACGTGTTTTTCAGCAGAAATAAACATGTTTCTGCAAGTTTGGTCAACCCCATGTAAGTTATGGGGCAGTAACATCACATTTTCAAAACGTGTTTTTCAGCCCGAAATAAACGCGTTTTTTCAGACAACTGAATCTCCTTGTAACAGCAAGGCTCAGAAGTGCCCACACACTCAGCCCTTAACCCCAGTGTGCAGAAAGGGTCAAAATGTGTTTTTCAGCAGAAATAAACATGTTTCTGCAAGTTTGGTCAACCCCATGTAAGTTATGGGGTAGTAACATCACACTTTTCAAAACGTGTTTTTCAGCCCGAAATAAGCGCGTTTTTTCAGACAACTGAATCTCCTTGTAACAGCAAGGCTCAGAAGAGCCCACACACTCAGCCCTTAACCCCAGTGTGCAGAAAGTGTCAAAACGTGTTTTTCAGCAGAAATAAACATGTTTCTGCAAGTTTGGTCAACCCCATGTAAGTTATGGGGTAGTAACATCACACTTTTCAAAACGTGTTTTTCAGCCCGAAATAAACGCGTTTTTTCAGACAACTGAATCTCCTTGTAACAGCAAGGCTCAGAAGAGCCCACACACTCAGCCCTTAACCCCAGTGTGCAGAAAGGGTCAAAATGTGTTTTTCAGCAGAAATAAACATGTTTCTGCAAGTTTGGTCAACCCCATGTAAGTTATGGGGCAGTAACATCACACTTTTCAAAACGTGTTTTTCAGCCCGAAATAAACACGTTTTTTCAGACAACTGAATCTCCTTGTAACAGCAAGGCTCAGAAGAGCCCACACACTCAGCCCTTAACCCCAGTGTACAGAAAGTGTCAAAACGTGTTTTTCAGCAGAAATAAACATGTTTCTGCAAGTTTGGTCAACCCCATGTAAGTTATGGGGTAGTAACATCACACTTTTCAAAACGTGTTTTTCAGCCCGAAATAAACGCGTTTTTTCAGACAACTGAATCTCCTTGTAACAGCAAGGCTCAGAAGTGCCCACACACTCAGCCCTTAACCCCAGTGTGCAGAAAGGGTCAAAATGTGTTTTTCAGCAGAAATAAACATGTTTCTGCAAGTTTGGTCAACCCCATGTAAGTTATGGGGCAGTAACATCACATTTTCAAAACGTGTTTTTCAGCCCGAAATAAACGCGTTTTTTCAGACAACTGAATCTCCTTGTAACAGCAAGGCTCAGAAGTGCCCACACACTCAGCCCTTAACCCCAGTGTGCAGAAAGGGTCAAAATGTGTTTTTCAGCAGAAATAAACATGTTTCTGCAAGTTTGGTCAACCCCATGTAAGTTATGGGGTAGTAACATCACACTTTTCAAAACGTGTTTTTCAGCCCGAAATAAGCGCGTTTTTTCAGACAACTCAATCTCCTTGTAACAGCAAGGCTCAGAAGTGCCCACACACTCAGCCCTTAACCCGAGTGTGCAGAAAGGGTCAAAATGTGTTTTTCAGCAGAAATAAACATGTTTCTGCAAGTTTGGTCAACCCCATGTAAGTTATGGGGCAGTAACATCACACTTTTCAAAACGTGTTTTTCAGCCCGAAATAAACACGTTTTTTCAGACAATTGAATCTCCTTGTAACAGCAAGGCTCAGAAGAGCCCACACACTCAGCCCTTAACCCCAGTGTACAGAAAGTGTCAAAACGTGTTTTTCAGCAGAAATAAACATGTTTCTGCAAGTTTGGTCAACCCCATGTAAGTTATGGGGTAGTAACATCACACTTTTCAAAACGTGTTTTTCAGCCCGAAATAAACGCGTTTTTTCAGACAACTGAATCTCCTTGTAACAGCAAGGCTCAGAAGTGCCCACACACTCAGCCCTTAACCCCAGTGTGCAGAAAGGGTCAAAATGTGTTTTTCAGCAGAAATAAACATGTTTCTGCAAGTTTGGTCAACCCCATGTAAGTTATGGGGTAGTAACATCACACTTTTCAAAACGTGTTTTTCAGCCCGAAATAAGCGCGTTTTTTCAGACAACTGAATCTCCTTGTAACAGCAAGGCTCAGAAGAGCCCACACACTCAGCCCTTAACCCCAGTGTACAGAAAGTGCCAAAACGTGTTTTTCAGCAGAAATAAACATGTTTCTGCAAGTTTGGTCAACCCCATGTAAGTTATGGGGCAGTAACATCACACTTTTCAAAACGTGTTTTTCAGCCCGAAATAAGCGCGTTTTTTCAGACAACTGAATCTCCTTGTAACAGCAAGGCTCAGAAGAGCCCACACCCTCAGCCCTTAACCCCAGTGTACAGAAAGTGTCAAAACGTGTTTTTCAGCAGAAATAAACATGTTTCTGCAAGTTTGGTCAACCCCATGTTAGTTATGGGGCAGTAACATCACTCTTTTCAAAACGTGTTTTTCAGCCCGAAATAAGCGCGTTTTTTCAGACAACTGAATCTCCTTGTAACAGCAAGGCTCAGAAGAGCCCACACACTCAGCCCTTAACCCCAGTGTACAGAAAGTGTCAAAACGTGTTTTTCAGCAGAAATAAACATGTTTCTGCAAGTTTGGTCAACCCCATGTAAGTTATGGGGCAGTAACATTACACTTTTCAAAACGTGTTTTTCAGCCCGAAATAAACGCGTTTTTTCAGACAACTGAATCTCCTTGTAACAGCAAGGCTCAGAAGAGCCCACACACTCAGCCCTTAACCCCAGTGTGCAGAAAGTGTCAAAACGTGTTTTTCAGCAGAAATAAACATGTTTCTGCAAGTTTGGTCAACCCCATGTAAGTTATGGGGTAGTAACATCACACTTTTCAAAACGTGTTTTTCAGCCCGAAATAAACGCGTTTTTTCAGACAACTGAATCTCCTTGTAACAGCAAGGCTCAGAAGAGCCCACACACTCAGCCCTTAACCCCAGTGTACAGAAAGTGTCAAAACGTGTTTTTCAGCAGAAATAAACATGTTTCTGCAAGTTTGGTCAACCCCTTGTAAGTTATGGGGCAGTAACATTACAATTTTCAAAACGTGTTTTTCAGCCCGAAATAAACGCGTTTTTTCAGACAACTGAATCTTCTTGTAACAGCAAGGCTCAGAAGAGCCCACACACTCAGCCCTTAACCCCAGTGTACAGAAAGTGTCAAAACGTGTTTTTCAGCAGAAATAAACATGTTTCTGCAAGTTTGGTCAACCCCATGTAAGTTATGGGGTAGTAACATCACACTTTTCAAAACGTGTTTTTCAGCCCGAAATAAACGCGTTTTTTCAGACAACTGAATCTCCTTGTAACAGCAAGGCTCAGAAGTGCCCACACACTCAGCCCTTAACCCCAGTGTACAGAAAGTGTCAAAACGTGTTTTTCAGCAGAAATAAACATGTTTCTGCAAGTTTGGTCAACCCCATGTAAGTTATGGGGCAGTAACATTACACTTTTCAAAACGTGTTTTTCAGCCCGAAATAAACGCGTTTTTTCAGACAACTGAATCTCCTTGTAACAGCAAGGCTCAGAAGAGCCCACACACTCAGCCCTTAACCCCAGTGTACAGAAAGTGCCAAAACGTGTTTTTCAGCAGAAATAAACATGTTTCTGCAAGTTTGGTCAACCCCATGTAAGTTATGGGGCAGTAACATCACATTTTCAAAACGTGTTTTTCAGCCCGAAATAAACGCGTTTTTTCAGACAACTGAATCTCCTTGTAACAGCAAGGCTCAGAAGTGCCCACACACTCAGCCCTTAACCCCAGTGTGCAGAAAGGGTCAAAATGTGTTTTTCAGCAGAAATAAACATGTTTCTGCAAGTTTGGTCAACCCCATGTAAGTTATGGGGCATTAACATCACACTTTTCAAAACGTGTTTTTCAGCCCGAAATAAGCGCGTTTTTTCAGACAACTGAATCTCCTTGTAACAGCAAGGCTCAGAAGAGCCCACACACTCAGCCCTTAACCCCAGTGTACAGAAAGTGTCAAAACGTGTTTTTCAGCAGAAATAAACATGTTTCTGCAAGTTTGGTCAACCCCATGTAAGTTATGGGGCAGTAACATCACACTTTTCAAAACGTGTTTTTCAGCCCGAAATAAGCGCGTTTTTTCAGACAACTGAATCTCCTTGTAACAGCAAGGCTCAGAAGAGCCCACACACTCAGCCCTTAACCCCAGTGTGCAGAAAGTGTCAAAACGTGTTTTTCAGCAGAAATAAACATGTTTCTGCAAGTTTGGTCAACCCCATGTAAGTTATGGGGTAGTAACATCACACTTTTCAAAACGTGTTTTTCAGCCCGAAATAAACGCGTTTTTTCAGACAACTGAATCTCCTTGTAACAGCAAGGCTCAGAAGAGCCCACACACTCAGCCCTTAACCCCAGTGTACAGAAAGTGTCAAAATGTGTTTTTCAGCAGAAATAAACATGTTTCTGCAAGTTTGGTCAACCCCATGTAAGTTATGGGGCAGTAACATTACAATTTTCAAAACGTGTTTTTCAGCCCGAAATAAACGCGTTTTTTCAGACAACTGAATCTCCTTGTAACAGCAAGGCTCAGAAGAGCCCACACACTCAGCCCTTAACCCCAGTGTACAGAAAGTGCCAAAACGTGTTTTTCAGCAGAAATAAACATGTTTCTGCAAGTTTGGTCAACCCCATGTAAGTTATGGGGCAGTAACATCACATTTTCAAAACGTGTTTTTCAGCCCGAAATAAACGCGTTTTTTCAGACAACTGAATCTCCTTGTAACAGCAAGGCTCAGAAGTGCCCACACACTCAGCCCTTAACCCCAGTGTGCAGAAAGGGTCAAAATGTGTTTTTCAGCAGAAATAAACATGTTTCTGCAAGTTTGGTCAACCCCATGTAAGTTATGGGGTAGTAACATCACACTTTTCAAAACGTGTTTTTCAGCCCGAAATAAGCGCGTTTTTTCAGACAACTGAATCTCCTTGTAACAGCAAGGCTCAGAAGAGCCCACACACTCAGCCCTTAACCCCAGTGTGCAGAAAGTGTCAAAACGTGTTTTTCAGCAGAAATAAACATGTTTCTGCAAGTTTGGTCAACCCCATGTAAGTTATGGGGTAGTAACATCACACTTTTCAAAACGTGTTTTTCAGCCCGAAATAAACGCGTTTTTTCAGACAACTGAATCTCCTTGTAACAGCAAGGCTCAGAAGAGCCCACACACTCAGCCCTTAACCCCAGTGTGCAGAAAGGGTCAAAACGTGTTTTTCAGCAGAAATAAACATGTTTCTGCAAGTTTGGTCAACCCCTTGTAAGTTATGGGGCAGTAACATTACAATTTTCAAAACGTGTTTTTCAGCCCGAAATAAACGCGTTTTTTCAGACAACTGAATCTCCTTGTAACAGCAAGGCTCAGAAGAGCCCACACACTCAGCCCTTAACCCCAGTGTACAGAAAGTGTCAAAACGTGTTTTTCAGCAGAAATAAACATGTTTCTGCAAGTTTGGTCAACCCCATGTAAGTTATGGGGTAGTAACATCACACTTTTCAAAACGTGTTTTTCAGCCCGAAATAAACGCGTTTTTTCAGACAACTGAATCTCCTTGTAACAGCAAGGCTCAGAAGTGCCCACACACTCAGCCCTTAACCCCAGTGTGCAGAAAGGGTCAAAATGTGTTTTTCAGCAGAAATAAACATGTTTCTGCAAGTTTGGTCAACCCCATGTAAGTTATGGGGTAGTAACATCACACTTTTCAAAACGTGTTTTTCAGCCCGAAATAAGCGCGTTTTTTCAGACAACTGAATCTCCTTGTAACAGCAAGGCTCAGAAGAGCCCACACACTCAGCCCTTAACCCCAGTGTACAGAAAGTGTCAAAACGTGTTTTTCAGCAGAAATAAACATGTTTCTGCAAGTTTGGTCAACCCCATGTAAGTTATGGGGCAGTAACATTACACTTTTCAAAACGTGTTTTTCAGCCCGAAATAAACGCGTTTTTTCAGACAACTGAATCTCCTTGTAACAGCAAGGCTCAGAAGAGCCCACACACTCAGCCCTTAACCCCAGTGTACAGAAAGTGCCAAAACGTGTTTTTCAGCAGAAATAAACATGTTTCTGCAAGTTTGGTCAACCCCATGTAAGTTATGGGGCAGTAACATCACATTTTCAAAACGTGTTTTTCAGCCCGAAATAAACGCGTTTTTTCAGACAACTGAATCTCCTTGTAACAGCAAGGCTCAGAAGTGCCCACACACTCAGCCCTTAACCCCAGTGTGCAGAAAGGGTCAAAATGTGTTTTTCAGCAGAAATAAACATGTTTCTGCAAGTTTGGTCAACCCCATGTAAGTTATGGGGCATTAACATCACACTTTTCAAAACGTGTTTTTCAGCCCGAAATAAGCGCGTTTTTTCAGACAACTGAATCTCCTTGTAACAGCAAGGCTCAGAAGAGCCCACACACTCAGCCCTTAACCCCAGTGTACAGAAAGTGTCAAAACGTGTTTTTCAGCAGAAATAAACATGTTTCTGCAAGTTTGGTCAACCCCATGTAAGTTATGGGGCAGTAACATCACACTTTTCAAAACGTGTTTTTCAGCCCGAAATAAGCGCGTTTTTTCAGACAACTGAATCTCCTTGTAACAGCAAGGCTCAGAAGTGCCCACACACTCAGCCCTTAACCCCAGTGTGCAGAAAGGGTCAAAATGTGTTTTTCAGCAGAAATAAACATGTTTCTGCAAGTTTGGTCAACCCCATGTAAGTTATGGGGTAGTAACATCACACTTTTCAAAACGTGTTTTTCAGCCCGAAATAAGCGCGTTTTTTCAGACAACTGAATCTCCTTGTAACAGCAAGGCTCAGAAGAGCCCACACACTCAGCCCTTAACCCCAGTGTGCAGAAAGTGTCAAAACGTGTTTTTCAGCAGAAATAAACATGTTTCTGCAAGTTTGGTCAACCCCATGTAAGTTATGGGGTAGTAACATCACACTTTTCAAAACGTGTTTTTCAGCCCGAAATAAACGCGTTTTTTCAGACAACTGAATCTCCTTGTAACAGCAAGGCTCAGAAGAGCCCACACACTCAGCCCTTAACCCCAGTGTACAGAAAGTGTCAAAACGTGTTTTTCAGCAGAAATAAACATGTTTCTGCAAGTTTGGTCAACCCCATGTAAGTTATGGGGCAGTAACATTACAATTTTCAAAACGTGTTTTTCAGCCCGAAATAAACGCGTTTTTTCAGACAACTGAATCTCCTTGTAACAGCAAGGCTCAGAAGAGCCCACACACTCAGCCCTTAACCCCAGTGTACAGAAAGTGCCAAAACGTGTTTTTCAGCAGAAATAAACATGTTTCTGCAAGTTTGGTCAACCCCATGTAAGTTATGGGGCAGTAACATCACATTTTCAAAACGTGTTTTTCAGCCCGAAATAAACGCGTTTTTTCAGACAACTGAATCTCCTTGTAACAGCAAGGCTCAGAAGTGCCCACACACTCAGCCCTTAACCCCAGTGTGCAGAAAGGGTCAAAATGTGTTTTTCAGCAGAAATAAACATGTTTCTGCAAGTTTGGTCAACCCCATGTAAGTTATGGGGTAGTAACATCACACTTTTCAAAACGTGTTTTTCAGCCCGAAATAAGCGCGTTTTTTCAGACAACTGAATCTCCTTGTAACAGCAAGGCTCAGAAGAGCCCACACACTCAGCCCTTAACCCCAGTGTGCAGAAAGTGTCAAAACGTGTTTTTCAGCAGAAATAAACATGTTTCTGCAAGTTTGGTCAACCCCATGTAAGTTATGGGGTAGTAACATCACACTTTTCAAAACGTGTTTTTCAGCCCGAAATAAACGCGTTTTTTCAGACAACTGAATCTCCTTGTAACAGCAAGGCTCAGAAGAGCCCACACACTCAGCCCTTAACCCCAGTGTGCAGAAAGGGTCAAAATGTGTTTTTCAGCAGAAATAAACATGTTTCTGCAAGTTTGGTCAACCCCATGTAAGTTATGGGGCAGTAACATCACACTTTTCAAAACGTGTTTTTCAGCCCGAAATAAACGCGTTTTTCAGACAACTGAATCTCCTTGTAACAGCAAGGCTCAGAAGAGCCCACACACTCAGCCCTTAACCCCAGTGTACAGAAAGTGTCAAAACGTGTTTTTCAGCAGAAATAAACATGTTTCTGCAAGTTTGGTCAACCCCATGTAAGTTATGGGGTAGTAACATCACACTTTTCAAAACGTGTTTTTCAGCCCGAAATAAACGCGTTTTTTCAGACAACTGAATCTCCTTGTAACAGCAAGGCTCAGAAGTGCCCACACACTCAGCCCTTAACCCCAGTGTGCAGAAAGGGTCAAAATGTGTTTTTCAGCAGAAATAAACATGTTTCTGCAAGTTTGGTCAACCCCATGTAAGTTATGGGGTAGTAACATCACACTTTTCAAAACGTGTTTTTCAGCCCGAAATAAGCGCGTTTTTTCAGACAACTGAATCTCCTTGTAACAGCAAGGCTCAGAAGAGCCCACACACTCAGCCCTTAACCCCAGTGTACAGAAAGTGTCAAAACGTGTTTTTCAGCAGAAATAAACATGTTTCTGCAAGTTTGGTCAACCCCATGTAAGTTATGGGGCAGTAACATTACACTTTTCAAAACGTGTTTTTCAGCCCGAAATAAACGCGTTTTTTCAGACAACTGAATCTCCTTGTAACAGCAAGGCTCAGAAGAGCCCACACACTCAGCCCTTAACCCCAGTGTACAGAAAGTGCCAAAACGTGTTTTTCAGCAGAAATAAACATGTTTCTGCAAGTTTGGTCAACCCCATGTAAGTTATGGGGCAGTAACATCACATTTTCAAAACGTGTTTTTCAGCCCGAAATAAACGCGTTTTTTCAGACAACTGAATCTCCTTGTAACAGCAAGGCTCAGAAGAGCCCACACACTCAGCCCTTAACCCCAGTGTACAGAAAGTGTCAAAACGTGTTTTTCAGCAGAAATAAACATGTTTCTGCTAGTTTGGTCAACCCCATGTAAGTTATGGGGCAGTAACATTACAATTTTCAAAACGTGTTTTTCAGCCCGAAATAAACGCGTTTTTTCAGACAACTGAATCTCCTTGTAACAGCAAGGCTCAGAAGAGCCCACACACTCAGCCCTTAACCCCAGTGTACAGAAAGTGCCAAAACGTGTTTTTCAGCAGAAATAAACATGTTTCTGCAAGTTTGGTCAACCCCATGTAGTTATGGGGCAGTAACATCACATTTTCAAAACGTGTTTTTCAGCCCGAAATAAACGCGTTTTTCAGACAACTGAATCTCCTTGTAACAGCAAGGCTCAGAAGTGCCCACACACTCAGCCCTTAACCCCAGTGTGCAGAAAGGGTCAAAATGTGTTTTTCAGCAGAAATAAACATGTTTCTGCAAGTTTGGTCAACCCCATGTAAGTTATGGGGCATTAACATCACACTTTTCAAAACGTGTTTTTCAGCCCGAAATAAGCGCGTTTTTTCAGACAACTGAATCTCCTTGTAACAGCAAGGCTCAGAAGAGCCCACACACTCAGCCCTTAACCCCAGTGTACAGAAAGTGTCAAAACGTGTTTTTCAGCAGAAATAAACATGTTTCTGCAAGTTTGGTCAACCCCATGTAAGTTATGGGGCAGTAACATTACACTTTTCAAAACGTGTTTTTCAGCCCGAAATAAACGCGTTTTTTCAGACAACTGAATCTCCTTGTAACAGCAAGGCTCAGAAGAGCCCACACACTCAGCCCTTAACCCCAGTGTACAGAAAGTGCCAAAACGTGTTTTTCAGCAGAAATAAACATGTTTCTGCAAGTTTGGTCAACCCCATGTAAGTTATGGGGCAGTAACATCACACTTTTCAAAACGTGTTTTTCAGCCCGAAATAAGCGCGTTTTTTCAGACAACTGAATCTCCTTGTAACAGCAAGGCTCAGAAGAGCCCACACACTCAGCCCTTAACCCCAGTGTACAGAAAGTGTCAAAACGTGTTTTTCAGCAGAAATAAACATGTTTCTGCAAGTTTGGTCAACCCCATGTAAGTTATGGGGCAGTAACATCACACTTTTCAAAACGTGTTTTTCAGCCCGAAATAAGCGCGTTTTTTCAGACAACTGAATCTCCTTGTAACAGCAAGGCTCAGAAGAGCCCACACACTCAGCCCTTAACCCCAGTGTGCAGAAAGTGTCAAAACGTGTTTTTCAGCAGAAATAAACATGTTTCTGCAAGTTTGGTCAACCCCATGTAAGTTATGGGGTAGTAACATCACACTTTTCAAAACGTGTTTTTCAGCCCGAAATAAACGCGTTTTTTCAGACAACTGAATCTCCTTGTAACAGCAAGGCTCAGAAGAGCCCACACACTCAGCCCTTAACCCCAGTGTACAGAAAGTGTCAAAATGTGTTTTTCAGCAGAAATAAACATGTTTCTGCAAGTTTGGTCAACCCCATGTAAGTTATGGGGCAGTAACATTACAATTTTCAAAACGTGTTTTTCAGCCCGAAATAAACGCGTTTTTTCAGACAACTGAATCTCCTTGTAACAGCAAGGCTCAGAAGAGCCCACACACTCAGCCCTTAACCCCAGTGTACAGAAAGTGCCAAAACGTGTTTTTCAGCAGAAATAAACATGTTTCTGCAAGTTTGGTCAACCCCATGTAAGTTATGGGGCAGTAACATCACATTTTCAAAACGTGTTTTTCAGCCCGAAATAAACGCGTTTTTTCAGACAACTGAATCTCCTTGTAACAGCAAGGCTCAGAAGTGCCCACACACTCAGCCCTTAACCCCAGTGTGCAGAAAGGGTCAAAATGTGTTTTTCAGCAGAAATAAACATGTTTCTGCAAGTTTGGTCAACCCCATGTAAGTTATGGGGTAGTAACATCACACTTTTCAAAACGTGTTTTTCAGCCCGAAATAAGCGCGTTTTTTCAGACAACTGAATCTCCTTGTAACAGCAAGGCTCAGAAGAGCCCACACACTCAGCCCTTAACCCCAGTGTGCAGAAAGTGTCAAAACGTGTTTTTCAGCAGAAATAAACATGTTTCTGCAAGTTTGGTCAACCCCATGTAAGTTATGGGGTAGTAACATCACACTTTTCAAAACGTGTTTTTCAGCCCGAAATAAGCGCGTTTTTTCAGACAACTGAATCTCCTTGTAACAGCAAGGCTCAGAAGTGCCCACACACTCAGCCCTTAACCCGAGTGTGCAGAAAGGGTCAAAATGTGTTTTTCAGCAGAAATAAACATGTTTCTGCAAGTTTGGTCAACCCCATGTAAGTTATGGGGCAGTAACATCACACTTTTCAAAACGTGTTTTTCAGCCCGAAATAAACACGTTTTTTCAGACAATTGAATCTCCTTGTAACAGCAAGGCTCAGAAGAGCCCACACACTCAGCCCTTAACCCCAGTGTACAGAAAGTGTCAAAACGTGTTTTTCAGCAGAAATAAACATGTTTCTGCAAGTTTGGTCAACCCCATGTAAGTTATGGGGTAGTAACATCACACTTTTCAAAACGTGTTTTTCAGCCCGAAATAAACGCGTTTTTTCAGACAACTGAATCTCCTTGTAACAGCAAGGCTCAGAAGTGCCCACACACTCAGCCCTTAACCCCAGTGTGCAGAAAGGGTCAAAATGTGTTTTTCAGCAGAAATAAACATGTTTCTGCAAGTTTGGTCAACCCCATGTAAGTTATGGGGTAGTAACATCACACTTTTCAAAACGTGTTTTTCAGCCCGAAATAAGCGCGTTTTTTCAGACAACTGAATCTCCTTGTAACAGCAAGGCTCAGAAGAGCCCACACACTCAGCCCTTAACCCCAGTGTACAGAAAGTGCCAAAACGTGTTTTTCAGCAGAAATAAACATGTTTCTGCAAGTTTGGTCAACCCCATGTAAGTTATGGGGCAGTAACATCACACTTTTCAAAACGTGTTTTTCAGCCCGAAATAAGCGCGTTTTTTCAGACAACTGAATCTCCTTGTAACAGCAAGGCTCAGAAGAGCCCACACCCTCAGCCCTTAACCCCAGTGTACAGAAAGTGTCAAAACGTGTTTTTCAGCAGAAATAAACATGTTTCTGCAAGTTTGGTCAACCCCATGTTAGTTATGGGGCAGTAACATCACTCTTTTCAAAACGTGTTTTTCAGCCCGAAATAAGCGCGTTTTTTCAGACAACTGAATCTCCTTGTAACAGCAAGGCTCAGAAGAGCCCACACACTCAGCCCTTAACCCCCAGTGTACAGAAAGTGTCAAAACGTGTTTTTCAGCAGAAATAAACATGTTTCTGCAAGTTTGGTCAACCCCATGTAAGTTATGGGGCAGTAACATTACACTTTTCAAAACGTGTTTTTCAGCCCGAAATAAACGCGTTTTTTCAGACAACTGAATCTCCTTGTAACAGCAAGGCTCAGAAGAGCCCACACACTCAGCCCTTAACCCCAGTGTGCAGAAAGTGTCAAAACGTGTTTTTCAGCAGAAATAAACATGTTTCTGCAAGTTTGGTCAACCCCATGTAAGTTATGGGGTAGTAACATCACACTTTTCAAAACGTGTTTTTCAGCCCGAAATAAACGCGTTTTTTCAGACAACTGAATCTCCTTGTAACAGCAAGGCTCAGAAGAGCCCACACACTCAGCCCTTAACCCCAGTGTACAGAAAGTGTCAAAACGTGTTTTTCAGCAGAAATAAACATGTTTCTGCAAGTTTGGTCAACCCCTTGTAAGTTATGGGGCAGTAACATTACAATTTTCAAAACGTGTTTTTCAGCCCGAAATAAACGCGTTTTTTCAGACAACTGAATCTTCTTGTAACAGCAAGGCTCAGAAGAGCCCACACACTCAGCCCTTAACCCCAGTGTACAGAAAGTGTCAAAACGTGTTTTTCAGCAGAAATAAACATGTTTCTGCAAGTTTGGTCAACCCCATGTAAGTTATGGGGTAGTAACATCACACTTTCAAAACGTGTTTTTCAGCCCGAAATAAACGCGTTTTTTCAGACAACTGAATCTCCTTGTAACAGCAAGGCTCAGAAGTGCCCACACACTCAGCCCTTAACCCCAGTGTACAGAAAGTGTCAAAACGTGTTTTTCAGCAGAAATAAACATGTTTCTGCAAGTTTGGTCAACCCCATGTAAGTTATGGGGCAGTAACATTACACTTTTCAAAACGTGTTTTTCAGCCCGAAATAAACGCGTTTTTTCAGACAACTGAATCTCCTTGTAACAGCAAGGCTCAGAAGAGCCCACACACTCAGCCCTTAACCCCAGTGTACAGAAAGTGCCAAAACGTGTTTTTCAGCAGAAATAAACATGTTTCTGCAAGTTTGGTCAACCCCATGTAAGTTATGGGGCAGTAACATCACATTTTCAAAACGTGTTTTTCAGCCCGAAATAAACGCGTTTTTTCAGACAACTGAATCTCCTTGTAACAGCAAGGCTCAGAAGTGCCCACACACTCAGCCCTTAACCCCAGTGTGCAGAAAGGGTCAAAATGTGTTTTTCAGCAGAAATAAACATGTTTCTGCAAGTTTGGTCAACCCCATGTAAGTTATGGGGCATTAACATCACACTTTTCAAAACGTGTTTTTCAGCCCGAAATAAGCGCGTTTTTTCAGACAAACTGAATCTCCTTGTAACAGCAAGGCTCAGAAGAGCCCACACACTCAGCCCTTAACCCCAGTGTACAGAAAGTGTCAAAACGTGTTTTTCAGCAGAAATAAACATGTTTCTGCAAGTTTGGTCAACCCCATGTAAGTTATGGGGCAGTAACATCACACTTTTCAAAACGTGTTTTTCAGCCCGAAATAAGCGCGTTTTTTCAGACAACTGAATCTCCTTGTAACAGCAAGGCTCAGAAGAGCCCACACACTCAGCCCTTAACCCCAGTGTGCAGAAAGTGTCAAAACGTGTTTTTCAGCAGAAATAAACATGTTTCTGCAAGTTTGGTCAACCCCATGTAAGTTATGGGGTAGTAACATCACACTTTTCAAAACGTGTTTTTCAGCCCGAAATAAACGCGTTTTTTCAGACAACTGAATCTCCTTGTAACAGCAAGGCTCAGAAGAGCCCACACACTCAGCCCTTAACCCCAGTGTACAGAAAGTGTCAAAATGTGTTTTTCAGCAGAAATAAACATGTTTCTGCAAGTTTGGTCAACCCCATGTAAGTTATGGGGCAGTAACATTACAATTTTCAAAACGTGTTTTTCAGCCCGAAATAAACGCGTTTTTTCAGACAACTGAATCTCCTTGTAACAGCAAGGCTCAGAAGAGCCCACACACTCAGCCCTTAACCCCAGTGTACAGAAAGTGCCAAAACGTGTTTTTCAGCAGAAATAAACATGTTTCTGCAAGTTTGGTCAACCCCATGTAAGTTATGGGCAGTAACATCACATTTTCAAAACGTGTTTTTCAGCCCGAAATAAACGCGTTTTTTTCAGACAACTGAATCTCCTTGTAACAGCAAGGC